>NC_138243.1:26807656-26950156 GCF_964197995.2 Scardinius erythrophthalmus
TTCAGGTTTCAGTGTTTTAGTGTCAGTACTACATTAAACTGCTATATATAATGTTGAATATAATGTATAATAATGCAATGGGGGAATATTTGTGAGTCCTGATAATGCCAAATGTCTTATGTTACCAGTAAAAAACGGCCTACATTATTTTAAATATTCCTCGAAAATAATTCATTATTTTCAGCTTCAGAATCATCAATATTTTTATTCTGGTGTCACTATTGTCCTGTGCATTGGGTTACCAGCATCAAGTCCAGGCCTATTCATTTACACCCCAATGTAATACCAAATTTAATCAAAAGAACATTTTTTGTTAACCTTTTACCATATGTCTTGGAGTATCGCATCGTGAGTTCAGTATCGTGATATGTATCGAATCATGACGTGGGTATCGCTACACCCCTAATATATATAAATAAATAAACGTAACCATTCCACAGATGCTGTTAAATGAGCATAACTTGTATTCAATCCCGAATATCACTTTATGACTATGGAGCATTTTCCTGTTTGACCACACGAGGGCTACATTTGAAAACAAATCAAGCTTTTCCTGCTTGTGAAACACGAGCCTTTGATTCCTCTGAAGAGCCTGATCCTTTCATCTGAAGCCTCTGAGAGTCTAGTTTGAGCAAACTTTGACTTAAAATGGAATGAAACTTTACAGTAGCTTTGCTGTCATTAGCGGTGCTTGTTACGCAAAACAACTCTATTATTATTATTATTACTCATGCCAGAAGCTGAATGTTTGATTTTAGGTTTAAATGTTTCCCATGTCAGAATAAGAAGCCTCCAGAGTGTTTCGTCTGTGTTTTTGTAAATTAGATTCAGGGTAAAAACTGATCTAAAGTGACAGAGCGGCTTGGCTAATCTTTCTGCTGGGTCTCAGCGGCAAGCGGCCACATCGCTGGACCACAACAATTCCACTCATTCAAGACATCTCCACCTGTCAGGGCCTTTGCACCTGTCCAACAAATCTCCTCAGCTCAAGGGGAGGGGGAGGGTCCGGGGCCGCAGCCAATCACGGCCTCAAACCCCGGGGATGGCCGTAGAAGGCTATTTTTTGCCCTAGTACCACCCAGCAGCAGCATCCCAGAAACCCTACACCAGCCGTCTGCGGGTCGCTGACACCTCCAGCTCACAGTCCGACCCAGCTCAGTGCTTTTAGAAGCACGGCTGGATCCCAAAGCCTGACATCAGCAGACTAAACATTCAGACTGGCACGAACCGCTCCAGACCAACAGGGGGAGGGTCGTGTTCAGCCGAGCATTCCTGTTTAGTTCATTACACACCAAAGACAGGGCAACGACGAGAGCGGGACAGAACTTTAATGTCTCGATTTTTTATAGATTAAATGACGAACAAGTGAAGATGTTTGCTTAAAATAGCTGTTCACCCAACAAAAGAAAATGTACACACATTTTATGTCACAAAAGATATTTTGAAGAACACTGAAAACCAAACAGCAATTGGTCCCCATTGACTTTCAGTGTATATTATTAATATACTAATACGGTTTCTATTAGTATTTTGAATTAGTTTTTTTTCTTTCATTTTAATTTTAGTTAAAAAAAAAATTGTGACATTTTTATTACTTTTTGTATTTTAAATATACTATTAAGTTTAATTTATTTTTCAGTGTTAGTTTTAGTTCAGTTTTAGTTTTTATTTAGTAATTCAGTAAGTAATTTTAGCCCCCCTGTGGTGAAAATCAAGCTTTTAATGTTTTTTATATGTCTATATGTGGTGTTTTTAATATGCTTTAAGACAAACCATGTGCAAATTCATAAATCAACACCATCGCTGAGTATTTTCTCTTTAAAACTGCAGTGAACCAAAGACAGTCTCAAAAACGCGGTTTGAAATCGCTGGTGTTTCTGACGTCGCAAACTACTTTGTAACCAATCACGTCAACGTGTGAGCTGGAGTGAGTGAGTGAGTGAGTGGATGTGGGGCTAATTTGCATATTCGTAGAACCGCATATACTACATGAGGAAAGGGTGTCGAATTACATTCAAGCAATTTTAAGGCATGAAGATGTAAAAACAAGGAAAAAACTCAAAGAAATTCAAGGAAAAAACATGTAAATGTCATTTTGGTGATCAAAGGTGAGTTTTAAGGGATAAAATGATTGGCTACAGGGGGACTTTAATGATAATAAGCTGGTATGGACAAGGAGTTTTTCAAAATATCTTATTTTGTGTTCTGCAGAAGCAAGTCAGTCAATTTTGGAACGACATGAGGCAGAGTAAACGATGACAGAATTATAATTTTTGGGTGAACTATGCCTTTAAGTTAGATTTTGCACCTTAGAAAAATAGCACATGTGTTTCCTCAAAAACATCTCCACAACGACTCAAATGGTGCTTTGTCAACTCAATATGAATTTGTCATCAATTTCTCCCAATACCATATTATCTGGCATATACCATCCAGATTAATTTCATATCTCTATATTTTTAGTGTATGCCAATTCCTCACTCATTTATGCTAATTTAACTTTAAAATAACTGAGAAATATCTGAGAAAAAGTTACCAAAAACATGGCTTAAGTGAGCATATAAACCCATATACTTTTGCATTTCGTGTTACGAAATGCCCCAAGTGAGATTCATAACAGAATTAGAGTAGCATTCCATTACCATAAAAAAAACAAGTCTAATTTTTATCCATTTAAATTTTTCCAGGGTACTTATAAGGAAAAACATCTGAGAGCTGATTGATTCTTAGACCCGAAATGAGTCTGTATGTGAATGTAAATGCTGGCATTTTGTTGCATTTCAATGCAATGTGAATAAAACTTCTCCAGATAAACCTCCTGAGCTATGAAAGCAAACAGCCAGATTGATGTCTCCTGCCTTTAGAAATGTTTGTTGATTAATTCGCTTCAAGTAAAGTAAAGAAAAAATGAATTCAACTATGCCTTAAGTTGAAGCGTGCTGTCATGAGGGCAGAGAGGAGAAGAAAGGAGAGACACAGCCATCAGCGCCTCCTTCTGCTCCTAGTCCTCTCAATTCTATGGAGACTTGCTCCTAATTAAACCAGCGCTGCATCCCTCTCCCACACGGCATCCACAGCCCCAGTCCGTCCGCACGTAGACACGGCGTCCTATATAGCGAGCGATCCGGTAACCTTCAGCGGAGAAATGATGTTGTACGTGCACTAGCAGGTGGTAACGTGTGGAGACAGCTGACCGATGCTGTTTGTTGGCCAGCAGCTGACGAACCGACCGACTGACTGTCACCGTGTACCCTCTTCTGAGGTCCACATGGGTGGTCTCCCTTCACCTCAAACCAGGCTCATTACAATCCACTGTGTCAGGAGACTCGTTAAACAAGGGCAAAGTCTGAGAAACGGGAGTCGAACGGCACACACACCAACCCAGAGGACAATTATATTACTCATAGGTTGCTCAATCATTGCTCGGGAGACTTTATGGGGTTCTCATTCATATTTCCTCTCAGCTTTGCTGCTGATGTTTCTCCTCGAATGCACGAGAAATAAAAATATACGCAAATGAGAGAATCATTATATTGTTGACAATGATTATATTTCTCATCGGTTGCTCTTTTATATCTCAAGAGTCTTAATGGAGTTCTTAATTATGTTTTTAATTGTCTCAGATGTTTCTTATAAGATTTTATAGGATATATATTCAAATATAAATAAATGAAACAACTTAAGAGTGTTTTGCTCAGAGGTTGCTCCTTCATAACTCAGGAGACTATGGATTTCTCAATTATGTTTCATTTAAGCATCAACTTCATCTCAGATGTATCTCCTCAAATGCCTAAAGATAAATAAAAAAGAAACAAATTTACATTTATTCATTTAGTAGACGCTTTTATCCAAAGCGACTTACAAATGAGAACAATAGAAGCAGTTAAACTAACAATAGGACAACAATATGCAAGTACCATGACCCTTGCAGTTTAATCTAACGTTAATTATCCCAGTACGTGTACTTTGTTATTAACATTGTCTCAGATGTTTCTTATAAAATGTATAATGTATATAAAATATACATAAAATATAAAAGTATTTAAAATATTAGAAAATATATATTTTTTTACAAATGAAATGATTCTTGGCAAAGTCAGAGTGTATCACTCATACTGTAGGATATTGTTTCTTAGTTCAGGAGTTCTTATGTCTCATTTAAGAATCTGATATTTCTCCTAAAATGCCTAAGGAGAAATAAAAATCATTTTACACCGTAAAACAAAATAACTGCCTTACATTTTTGAGTACAATCAAACTGGATGTTTAAATAATTTCAAATGAAATTACGTTAAACTGACTTTTAAAAAATGTACAACTTAAAAAAAGTTGAAAATTGCTTAACTTGTTTTGATGGTTTGATGATATTTTGATGAACGACATGAGAAGTAGGAAAATCTCTAGCCACGTTGCTGTCTAGGAGAACAATCGAAACATTGAAGAGACCTCATGTGTGACTTGTCTTCCCTTTAAGGAACACGCACACACACCAAGGTGGCACTGCATTTTGCCCGTCTACATAAACACAGACCACATCCAAGACGCCCAGAAAAAAGCAATCAAACTGAGAGCATGTGACCACAAAAAGGCAGCTCGGTTCAAGGAAATGTCGTCTTATTGTCTCGTGTGTCAGTAGGGATATTCGACTGAGAACTTATTCCACCTCTTCAGATGAGCATGTGTGTGTGTGTCATGTTTGCCTGTGTGGAAAGTTGTTGATTTACGCAGTGACTCACAAACTGGCAGCACAACACTGCACAGACAAGTGCAGCCGCAGTTATTGTAACACAAAAGCATGTTGAAGCGAAAGGAAATGGCAAATTGTCAGTACGAAAGGCACAGAAAGTATCCAAATAAGACTGGATTTGTGTTGCCGAAACACTGGTAGATCAAGCTTGGCTTATTGAAAGCAGATGGATCTGTGTGGAAAAACGAAAGCCGTACTGATTCCGACCGTAAAAGAAGCGGAATCCTATTAGAGACGTACAAGTTTGCCAGTAGGGACGCCCCCGTTCCTGCGGCAGGTCGCATGGCCAATGCGTGGCACTGTCTGGCCCTCCTCCAGCGCTCTTTCCACCAGCTGCTCTGACCACAGCAGCTGGGCAACGTTTGGAAAATGCCACACTGGGGACTTCTGGGTAATTTACCTCCTTTGATGCTCTCAGTACCCTATAATAACGAATCAAAGGCCCTCTCTTTCACTGCCACGAGTTGAGCGCCGTGTGTTTGGTATCAAACGCACTCGAGAGCATAATTACGACAGTGACCGACCCAATGGATATCCAATCCAACCGCAAGGAAGCGGAATAGTGTCCCGAAACCAAGTTGGGCTTGAAAAAAAAGGGAACATCCTATTCTTCCTGGTGTTCTTGGGTGGCTTCGGAAACGACACCTCCCGACTTCTCATGCTTCGCAGCTGACGCAGCGCAAGAATTCCTCACCAGAATCATTCCTGGGAGAACCGGGCCAAAGCAGGCCCACATTTATGATTTTTAAACAATTCCCTCTTTGGCCTTTCTGTAAATAATCACACACAAGCATGTCATCACTTTACATTCCTTGTCATGTGACCACTCAGCAAGCTTTTTCCATTGCCGCATCTATAGAGGACAGTATGGTTATTCATGTCAAATTATGACTGATCAAGCCCTTTAGAACACAAAGCCCTTTACTGTAGCCCAATAATGGGCTCTTGTGGGCCCCAATCATTCATAGTCACCAAACTGAACTGTATTTGACATGTAGCACGCCACGATAATGGCCCGACTCGACTTGCAACGGCATCTACAATCGGGTGCAACACCAGAAAGAAATAAAGCATTCCTCTCTCACCATCAATTAACAGCTTTTGTCTTTATGAACTCCTTATCAAGGGCAGCAAATCTGGAAATAGGCTTCAAAAACATTATTGTTGCCGGCTAACAATTAGCACTCTCAGAAAGAATAGAGTCCTGGTAAAAGCGAACTGTTTTGTGCTGCGCTGGCTCGCCGTTGGGTCTTGGAAAACCTGACTCACGCAACAAGGTTCAGATTAATCGTGGAATGTAAAACCGCCCTCTGGTGTCGTTCAATCGAGGATGAAGAAAACAGGGCAGTAAATACTGCGTTTCAAACTCTAAGCATGAGCGGATCAGAACAATGACCCAAATGTGGGCTGAGTTCACTGCACGCTCGAATTTCACACCGTGTTTTCAAGTTTACATAGCTGAACAGATGGCAGATATGAGCCGACAGAAAGCGTCTGGGAAGTGTAGAGGAGCATGCCACGAGAAGTCACGTAATCAAATGAACTCTTCGTTTCCTCTCTTAAAAGTGTGAAAATCCCACCCTAAGAAGTTTGATGTAAGCGTTAGTGAAGTACGCAGCTGTCTGTGGTCAGTTTTTCTCAGAGAGAAAATCGAGTGGGGGGAAAAACAAGCGTGGTTGTCCTCTCTCTCTCCGGCACTCCACTCCTATTCTTCTCCATTTTCCTTGGCACAACTGCCGGGCCGGAGCTATTTTTAGCTGTGCTGCTTTCTATTTTTAGGTAACTACCGGTTTTCAGGCATTTAATGGGGAAGGACCATGTAAAAACACAAAGGGTTGGAATGGGGAGGAGGTCTGGCACACAAGTTGGGCGTCTGCTCCTTATTTCCAACGCTATGAGAACTTTAGCCTCTTTCTGCCCAGGACAGAGGACGGAAAAGGGGCAGCGGGGTAAAGAATGCGAAAGTCCTCCATCTTATAAATAACCACGAGTCTCAGGCCAAAAGCGCAAAATACAACACGCTGTTACTAAGTGAAGCGGTATACTCATGTTAAACCGTTTGTGAAAAAGGAGGGGTGAAGGAATGCAAGACAAAGATGTCTCTCTTTTGGAAAAATTCCTAAAGGGATGGAGTGTGGCACAGATTTATAGACATTTTTATCATTACTTTTATTTGCAATACATTTCATATTTATAATAATTAAATAATTCTATAAATATATACACATGCATATTTAATCAAATTGTTGATCAGAAATGGGCTGCCATTGCAGTAAGCTCTAGTTCCTGGCATCCTCTTGATGTTGTGACTGCAATGTGACAGTGTTAATACAGAGTAGTATAAGCCTTTCAAATCTGATTCACGGATTTAATCTGTCAATCGTCATCAAGGTTCAACCGAAGATCAAGAGCCATCATGCGTGCATGCAACCAACAACTCTAAATACACCAGAGAACCATTGCTGCAGCAAGCAATCACATAAAAACACTTCTAATCATCATTTGATCAAAGATTGCACACTAAATTGTGCAGCAATGACTTTAGACAATCCTTTTCACCTGGAGAACAGTGAGTGAACCGAGCATACAAAAAAAGTAGTGCCTAAGAATGCATTGGCATGCAACTACATGAAAACAAATTATCTAAATTAGGAGAGTAGAAAAATGTTTGAGGCAAATGTGCCTGAAATGGAGCCAGCTTATAAAAGTAGGTTGACTATGTTTTCTTCGTTACATTTAAAGTCATATTGATGTGCCAAGCGCTGCAGGCGTGTTTTCTCAGAGGTTTGTGTGGGTGAAATTGGAGGAGGGGAAGGTTGTCACCTCCAATGCCTTCTAGCACAAGACCAAACACAAGAGGTCAACTACCATACGCACAGAGCTTTGCTCAATCTCATTAGCCGGCCATGTAGCCATTAACAGCACGACCTTTGGAAATAATTAACATTTTCCTTCCTTGCGCCAACGGTCTCATTGACAATTCTCAGCAGAGCGCGAACTCTAAGGTGTGGGGTCTGGAAAACATGCGTTTCGCGGGGGACGACATGGGGTTATAGTGCACGCTGTCAGTTTTTAGGATTAAAAGGAGCATTTTCAGATTACACTAATCGAGGAAATGGGATTATCCTGGCTCCTTACTGGCTTGGCAGGGTGTCCATGAGATTTGCCTCGTGGAGACGTGATGTTTCTCCTCTCATGAGGCAAGCCATGCTGTTTTCCCTCTCAGCCTCATAAAAAACCAGCAGAATCCCAGCAAAGTCTGACCCCAGGGCCTTGCTTGTAATGCATGTGTCAACGCTGCAAATGGCCTGTCGAACGGTGTTACACTAGACTGAACAGTCAAAGTATAATAATAGAGTTTGAATTTGCAGCTTGTTATGTGCAAGTGAAGTGAGTTGTGAAACAATAACCGGCTCATGCTCGAACGCACAGAGATAAAGAGATCCTTCACTGCAATTGAGCTCTTATAAACGCCCCTTTCAGCATCTATACTGTTATTCCTCATCCTTACAGCGGGTTTTTCCTCATCCCGTACTTAGTAAGAGAAGAGTTTGTTTGTGTGGCACCACCAGGGCTCTACGCAAATCAATCGGGTGTTTTTACTGGAAAAGGGACTTTTCCAGGGGAAATATTTTTCCCACTGTTCCCACTGGGAGCGCCATGGCCTTTCATGCATGTGGGGTGGGAACCTTCAAGTTCTCTCTTCCCAAACTCAGGCTTGACAGGTGGTTTTGGAAGAGCTGAGAGCAGTTTCACAGTTGCTCTTTGGTCTTTCAGTCATGATTTCAGCAAAAGAAGCTGAAGTCTTAAATCGGTGGACAAGGAAACCCTTACCTAAAGCAACCCCACGTGTGCCCCGTGACCTTTTCAGGAGCTCACGTGTCACAAAAGGTGGCGGCGATGAGCATGCAAGATCTTAAGTCTCTGCGTAGAGCACCTGGTTTGGCCAGTGGCACCTGCCGTGTCCTCCTAAACCTGTTGCGTAACGCGGTCCTGACGAGATACAGTAAAGTCCTCGTCCCTGTCCTTTAGCTCAGCCTGATCTGTTCTTACAGACTGCAACGGCATGTGCCAAACATCTTTTGCAAGGACTATTACAACATGTTCCCTAACAAATCACCAGCAAAAGATGGGCCAGGTGTCATATCCCATCACTTGCTCACTCTTCAGAAAATAACTGCCGGTCGAAAACAGAGCAAACTGATGCTTGATGATTCAAATAATGCTTGAATAATACTGAATTTATTTGGCAAACACTTTGATTAGGATGTCTAAATTGTGCATACTGCCAAGGGGAACTCACCTCCACGATGTCCGAATTCGTCCGACTCTCATGGGGCTCATTGTACTCAGTGTATTTAAGCAGAACTTTGTCCATGTCGGTGCTGGCGTACTGGAACAGTTTATTAGTGCTGTTGAAGATGATGAGGGCGATCTCACAGTCGCACAGAACGCTCAGCTCGTAGGCCTTCTTCATTAGTCCAAACTTCCTCTTTGTAAACGTAACCTGATAAACAAAAGAACAAGGAGAGGGTTACACTGGGATAGATTTGATACCTCTCGTTCAGTGACATAGACGTAACGTATTAGTCTACTTGTTTGGCAATGATTGCATAATGGTTTACATCCTTGATAGACAGTTTGATATCAACCAACAGAGATTGTTACCAGCATGTAGTCCTCAACAGACTTATTAACTAGCTTATCCTTCATCCTTTATCTTTCACCAGACAGCAGATCTTTTCAGCAGCAAAGTAATTAGCATTTCTGTCCAAGCAATGCTCATAACTTTCAAACACTTACTTCCCCACAACTTGTGAACCGATACAATAAAATTAGGGCTGTCAAGCGTTTAAAAATTTCAAATGAAAACATACTTTAAATAAGAAACTAAAACTGGCAGTAGGTGGCGGTAAATTTCTAAATGAGTAAGTCATTGAGTCATTTGATTCTTTCAGGAACGAAGTAAATGGCTCTCTTTATGAATGGGCAATTGAATCATTAGTTCATTTGATTGATTCGCTCAAAACGCGGATTCATTCAGAAATCAAACACCTTTGTGTGTTGCTCGGAGAGTAGACATAGGTAAATTTTCTATTCGGGACAAAAACAGCACCCGTGTGATATTGCTTAAATATATCATGATAAATATGAGACAAAAACTAGTCCTGTGGTATTTTTGCCCTTACATCTTGAATTTTAGGGGCATTCATTCTATAGGCTCCATCACGCAGTGAGTTGTTGCCCTGCTTCAACTCGTCACCAATAAACTGTATGAAATGTAAGATGAACTACATATGTCCAAAGAGGGGAGGATATAAATGCGCTAATAATTTTAACTCGTTATTTTCCCCCTTGAGTTAAAACGAAAGCCCTGAATAAAATATGAACTTCATTGACTTGTATTTGCAATTCATTTCATTAACATTTGTATGATGACTTGCGTAAAAGGCCCCATCAAAGTGAAACTTATTGCTTGAGTGTACAGGGTCCCATCCATCCAAAACCAAACTGTTTGACAGGGTACTCTGGTTAGAGAGCTATCAGAGCTCTACGTGCCATGCTAAATTTAGACTGGGGAGTTCAAGGTGAAATTCTGCCCAGCACGCTTCACAAATTGACAGCCCCTGGGTGGCAGGGTTCATCGGATTGCTTTGGCTAATGATGACCCAGCATCACCTAGGCACGCCGGCAGCGTTGCACACATTCCATTTGGAAAGGACAATTTCCCAAAGACACCATTTAAACCCTCACAGAACAAACTCTCCATCTGTGATGAGAATGAAATTCAGTGAGAAACAGCCGCACAAAACTCAAAAGAACTCTCTTGGGCATCTGACTGAAATATTCAAACTCTGGATTATTAAATTCTGGCATCAAAACAAGATAGAAAGGAAATGTTATTGCTAAGAGTTGGCTCTTTGAAAGCTTAGGAACCTTAATGGAGTTCTCATTTATGTCTCATATACAGTAAGTAGCAGATTCTCCTGAGGAGGAATGAATGAAGAATCAAATTAGACAATTGCTGACATACAGTAATAATGTACTGCTCAGAGACTGCTCATTTTAATATCTCAAGAGGTTCTCAATTATGTCTCAAGGAAGTATCAATTTTTATTTTCTTAAAAACTAAATAGGACACAAATAAATGCATTTCTCAGAGGTTTCTCTTTCATAACTCATTGGAATTCCCAATTATGCAATTATGTCTCATTTAGGTTTCAACCTTGTTGTCTCATTTAGATGCATTTTTTGGCATATGCCTTTTATCCAAATTACTACTTAATTTGCATAGGAATACACTTTATCAGTTCATGCATTCCCCGGGAATCAAACCCATGAATTTGGTGTTGCTAGCACCATGCTTTACAGGTTGAGCCAGAACTATTTGTCTAAAATGTTTCTTTTAAAATTCCTTTAAGAGAAATAAAAATACCAAATAGACACAAAGTATAGATACAAAAAAATCCACAATGATTAAATAGCTCAGGTCATTTGCCTAAACTCTAGATGAGACATGTGTGAGATAGCTGGGGTCTTTTTCTAACAAATCTGAGAAGCAGGAGACTATTTGAAGACTTCAGATGCAAAAGCCTCTAAGTGCCATCTGAAATTTCCTTCTAATGATCATTTTTATCAAGCTTGTATGTTTATGTTCACTTATTTCACTTTAATGGCAATTAAAATTACCTATTAATTGTCATTAAAGTGAAATTACTGAACTTAAATATACGAGCTTGATAAAAATACTCATTTTAGAAGAAAATTTCAGATGGCACTTAGAGGCTTTTGCATCTGAAGTCTTCATTTGTTCTCCATTTAATCTAATATCTGTCAAAGAGAGAAGGTCCTAATCCACATGGTGATGGTGGTGTTTGTGTGTTCCTGATCCCTGTGCGTGAGTTCGGACGTCATGCGCCCTGTCACAAACAAACTCCAGCAGGGTGATCTTCTCACTCCTACAGCTCAGCACGCTGATGCTCTCACCTCCACATGATTTAGATTACGCTCTCTCACACACACATGCACATGCACCGGGAGCGACAGATGTCTTACACATGCTCACTGAGACGCCCCCACACACACATACGCTCGCCTTTCACGTGCTGCATGCATTCAGCGCCATGTTCAGCCTGTCTTGATTTACCTTAGATGTCTGAGTCACAAAGACTTGTTTTTTTTTTACATTTTCCTACAAGCTTACTGTTGGTAAAGTGCACTTTGAGGCAGAAGCTAACCTTATATGAACATGCTGCCCTGGTAAAGAATAATTCACGTTTATTTCGTAGAATCTGCTGCGGGGTAAGACGTCTCGCACAGAACATCCCCTCAGAGCTCCACCACACGGGAAAGGGTGGGCGTGGAGGGGGGCTAATCGTGCCTCTGCACTGGGGTCAGGAAGCACATTTGAGTGCATTTCCTGTCATAACAGGAAGGGTCCAATAGCTTCCCCTGCACAATGGCTTTGCCTCGGTTTCCGGCCTTATGCTGGTCACTGAAGGGGGTGGAGACAGGTGGGGGGGGGGTATAGATGACAGCCATTTATCCTGAGCCCTGAGCTGTTGTCCACTTGAACACTAAAGCATTGTTCAGAAGCAAAAGACAACAAGTAAAGCAACAGGCTGAACACGTAACCTTTTTTTTATTATTATTATTATTATTATAGCACTCTACTGATAAAACCTCTGAGAAAAATACACAATTTATCCAGTCATGGACACTTAAAGAATAACGGTTCTTGAATGGATGTTCTTAAATGTATATATATATATATATATGTATAGTTAAGTTTTTAACGTTACATTATAGGTCCTTCAGATCAGAATTTTGGTTTCTTTTTTTCTTTTTATCTACAAAATAAAAAAAATTATCACAGTTTCCTCAAAAATCCTGAATCCTGAAAAATTCCTGGTTTGCTGATCAAGAAACATTTTGTATGCTTTTCAATGTTGAAAACAGTTGTGCTGCTCAATATTTTTGAGGAAACTGATCTATTTTTTCCAGGATTTTTTTTTTATGAATAAAACATTCAAAAGAACAGCATTTATTTGATATAGGAATCTTTTGCATCACTACAACATTATTTTTGATCAAATAAATGCAGCTTTGGTGAGCATAAAAGACTTTCAAAATCTTTTTATAATCGTACCAACCCCAAGCTTTTGATCGGTAGTGAGTGTAGATCTGAGTTGATCAGTTCAAAGCTTTTACCTAATATAGCTATTCTGTATTAAATTGAGATTGCCTTTTAAATTAAATTAAAGTCTGGATCGAGGTAGCAAACAGGATGCAGAAAATGTATATTTTTAACTCAAAAAGCAAATCTTCAAGACAAACTCTGAATGCTGGCTAGACAAAGCCTTGTTTGTGAGGATAAAAGTTTAGAAATATTCAAGAACTTGAACCTGTATTGAATTTCTGTATTGAATCTTCCTGCCATTCCCATTCAAAATCCAACTTGAGTTTAACTAAGCTCACACTTCAATTCTGAGGGCTGCGTGACGGTTATTAGCTCATTAAGAGCTAGCGCTCTGCTGGTATGACCTGCAGCTATCAGTGCTAGCCATGAAATTGAATAGTTCCCGCTCCAAATCATGATCTCACGGTTGGCCCTGCGCTAGAGTTCATCCATAACACATGCCCAGCTTTTATGCGGTTAGGATAAATACAAAAAAAAAAAAAAGCAAAACTAAAAACCTTATTTATGAAGTTCTGAATGAAATAAAGCATGTGAACCCAAAGTCAAAACCCCTATTCCATCAGGACAAGACATACTGGTTGAATCAGGAAGGTAAGAGGTTGGTGTGCTTCATAAGTGTTGTCAGATGTGGCTACAGATCCTGTCTAATTGCCCGGGTGAGTAATAAGCTGGAAACTCTCGTTGTGGTGAATGATACACCCGTGGTGGAGGCACGGTTTCCTCCACTCCATTACAAACCTCAATTATTCACACTCTACACATCTTATCATCTAATGCAAGAGCAATGCATTTAAAACGGCAATTAAAGAAGTATTAAAAACAGCAATTATGATGATTTAGGACAATTATATTTCACATTCACACACAAACACGCAACACACATGGGCAAAACTACAGCAGCCATGCAGTCCGAGGTGAGAATCCAGTTTGTGAGTGTCTTGTGACGCCGTCATCAGAAGCTGCTGGCACTTCCTTGAGTGTGTGTGTGTGTGTGTGTGTGTGTGTCTGTGTGAGAGAGTATTTATTGCATTTCTGTGAAATGAGCGTCACATCTCCATTCTTTCCTTCCAGATAACATCTCTTTTACCTGTCTGTTGCGTTCGTCCATTATCCGTGCAATCTGAATCTTTTTCCTCCCCATTATTTCGGCCTGGTATTCCTTCCTATTCCAAAAGTATTGTACACACTTGTCTTCCTTCCTCTCTCGCTGTCTCTGTCCGATCCTCAACGCAGTCTTTCCTCTTCGCTTGTTCCTCTTATTTCAAAGACTCCGGCATCCGTTCCTGAACAGACAAGACAGAGAAAGAGATACAGATTTGATCAGACAGATGTTGATATCATTCAGTGCTCGCATGGGGGAAGAAACGAAACAAATTTTTGGTATATATACTGTATATATTCATCATGTGACACTGAAGACTGAAGTAATAGCTGATAAAAATTCAGCTTTGCATCACAGAAATAAATGATACTTTAAAGTATATTGAAATAGAAAACCATACTTTCAAAATGTAATAATATTTCACAATATTATTGTTTTTTCTGTATTTTTTGATCAAATAAATGCAGGCTTGATGAGCATATGAGACTTCTTTCAAAAACATTAATGTTTCCAAACTTTTGACTGTATAAATAAATGTACTTCAGAAAAAGTTGTTTCTTACATAGCTGATTTTATATGGTCTGAACAAAATTGAGCAAATGTGAGTGTCCAAAACTTGCTGCCATATTTAAATAATAAAATATTAAATATTTTAAATTGATTACATGTTATTATATTTTAAGCAAATGTACTTAGGAACTAAAAAAAATTTAAATAATAAGATATGGTTTCAGAGAATACATCTTGAGTTTTGTTTACCATTGGCATATCATTTTTCACATTGTTTTAAACATAATTTAGTGATGTTTTTGCTTAAATATACATTAAATATTAAATATTGCTTAAACATAATTTGAGAGGATTTTCACATTTAGTTGATTTTTTTTTTTTTAAGTAACTACATAATAAATTTAAGTGACGTTCGCATGTGCAAAACTCGCTGCCATAATGACAGAGAAAGTAGGTAGTTGCCATGGTGTTGCCATGTGGTTTCTGGCGTGTTCTGGGTTGTTTCTAGGTGGTTTACTTGATAAATGTATTATGGTCTCTTAGAAAAGTGTATGTGCAATAGTAAGTAGTTTAGGAAGCAGCATTACTTATAAATAGCATAGGTTTTCATCACTGATACAGATTGGCATGAGCCCTGCAATGTCCTCTGACCTCAGAGAGCACAAGTACCTGGTTGAAGACCAGAGCAACTTGTACAAGAGGAAATAAAACTCAAGGGCAACCCACAATGCAAATGAGATAAAGCAGTGAGCTTTGGGAAGGGAGAGGGACGGAAAACACACTCACAACAAAGAGGGACAGAAAAACACGTGGCCGGCATAGAAACTGAAAATCAGAAGCAGAGATCTGCTTCTCATGACTTAAACATGGTCAACAACTTGGCAATGCATGCTTCAATATGTGACCTTTTGATTATGCTTCAAGTCGACTGATAAAAGCCAGAGAGATGTGAAGGATTTGTGGAGGAGAGATGGAAAAATCAGATGATACATCAGAAGAGGAAGTTACAGGAATGTTGTGACAGCTTTTCATTTGAATTTGAAAAGCATACCAAACGATAAAAGCCTCGGCAAGCTCCGCTCAGACAAGAGAGTACGCCAACAAAAATGGAAACTTACAGTAAATTCAAGACAGCGAGATCAAATACTGAGTGTCTTTTGGCAGAGCTAAAAACTGCATTCAAAGTCCAATAAAACACTATTTCATTTGGACTTTTATGGATTTGTGCAAAAACACCATTGTACTCAAGATCTACATCTACCTTATCCAATTTAGCTTACAGCATGATGGACGGTCACTCAGTGAGCAACACCTTACGTAACTAAGCTTTTCAGGACATGTAATCCATTAAACCCGGACTCAAAGATTTCCCTTTAGCCACAGGGCCGCTGATGTCCAACTAACTGATCAGTCTGCTTACGCGTAGCGGTTTCATTTCAAGATCAGCGTCTTATACATTGTGTCTTGTTTGACTTGTTTGAAGTCTTTTATGCAGTTAAGTAGCCATATTTGAGCAAATAATCAATCACAATCAAGTATCCAAGATATTTTTAAACTATGGCCAATAACCAGATTTGTAAACTACAATTATAAAAAAATGGAGTTGACTAAATAAATAAATCTAATGAATAAAAATAAGTGTATTTAAAATAGTTGTATTACATATAATGTATATATAATAAAAAAAAAAATGAAAAAAAAAAAATATTCCTAACATAATCTGCTTCCAGTATCAGACCAATGGTAATAATTAATCAGATGTCAAATGTAATAAAATGAAATAATGAAAGGAAATGAAATGATGAACATAACATAACATAACATATTCTGATTCCAATATCGGACGAAAGCTGAAAGATGATTTTTTAAAGATGTAATTGCCAGGTAAACATGGTGAAATTGTGAACACGCACTGGGAAAAAACCCCACAGGAACTGGACATGTCGAGGCAAAATGGCTTAGAGGTCAGAGATGCTAGTGTGTTTACCCATGTGACGGAAAGATAAAGACTGAGAGAGAGAGACAGGCGTAGGAGGAGCTGCTGTGTTACTTGAGTAGGAGGGGGGGCGGCCCAGTGCCACGAAACCAGGAGCAGGGATCTCCAGAGAGTAATGTGCAACATTAAGTCACTTTGTTAATCTGCTCTCTGCTTCTCCCGAGGGTAGCAGGGGAGGACAGATATCTCCTCACCCTGTGAAGAGCGGCATGGTGCCACCGAAATAAAACAGCGCTGAGATAACGCCTAGATATGACTGAGACAGTCTCCTGAGGGGCCATTAGACCCAGGACAACTTCCAGAGAAGGGCAGAAAGGCCTCCTAGCAAAGCCTTTGCAAATTAGCTGTGGTAAAAGGGCAACCAATCCTGTATGTAACTGTACAGTCAATGAAAATGTGTTTTTTAAAAAGGCCTCAGAGCAGCAGATTAGCGGTTAGCGCACGCGCTCACCACAATGCATCGCAAACCTCGCAGACTCAAAATCAAATTTTACATTAATTCCATCACTAGAACACCAATTAACAAGATTTTTACATTATCTGAGGAAAAAGTGACTGGTGCTCGCACATTCATAACTCACTTTCACAATGCTAATGTGTTTTTACTTTTTTAGCATGATGCTAAGTGGTTATTAGAGTTTTCTAGATCATACTTTACTCTCTTTGGTAGTTTTAAAAAGTTTTCATGTTATTTTGATTCCTAAAGGGCTGTTCAAACCAAGTACAAAAACAATAACTACAATGAATGAGAATAGGGAAGTCCACAACTATAATGAGAACGACAGAGAGGAACAATTATTGGAATCATGATGGGGTTTTTTCCAGCTGATGAATGCTAAAAACATTGACAGCCAATCAGAATCCATCTTGATTTAAAGAGCTTGAGCATTTAAAGCAGAAGACGACAAAACTGCAGTGTGTGCTTCTAATAAACAGAACAATATTGTTTATGCATATAGTTATCTTTATAGATATCGTTCTTGGTGTGAACAGGCCTTAAATACAGCTCATAAGAGTTTTCATCCGAAAAGCAATTGCACACCTTTTCTAATGAAGTTGCATGATTTGAGGTGCAGCAATGTGAAATGAGCTTAAAGTATTGCACTTAAAGTTGTTAGGGGATCTCAAAAGTATGAGAAATTGTAATAGTGAAGCTTGCCTTAGCAAGCGCCACTAATAAAGACATTAAAAAGGCAGAAATAAACAAAAGAAAATCCTCAAACTAGCATTTATAATGCAGCCTCTGGCGTATCTTGGCTAATGTCAGTTAACACGATTGAGATTGGAGCCAGTACAACTTCATTATCACCATCTTTCAGGGCATCTGAAAGCCTGAAGATGTGCCAGGCAGCAGAGGAACTTGTTGGAGCACGTCGAAGCACATCCTCCGAGCTCTTGGCAGACCAGAAGTGTCAGACAGCTGACTCTGACTCGAAGAAGGAAGAGGCTCTTCGCAAACAACCCCCAGCAGCTCGCACAAATGGACATAATGACAGGAAAACTTTGCAGACTGCCTCATAAGGAAGTGACATCACTGAGTAGAAACAATAAAAGATGCCTCTTCCCATAAACCGCTTCACAATGCAATGAAAATGGGAAGTACCAACAAATATCAACGTTCTGAAGTGGCTGAGTAGGTTTGCTGTGATAAAATGCAAGTTATACCATTACTATCAGGGTTTGATAGCAAGCCACTACCTCTTATACATCACATTTCAAAAGCATGATACACTGCCAGGCCAAAAACAACAACAACAAAGTTGCTGTTTGGATTTCAATAGGCAAATGCTTAAGAGTCTATGATTGGATCATTATTTCAGTGATTAATGTTTCAAGCATGTTATATGCTTGGCAACAGTTCTTCTAACCCTCATTGATGGATTGTGTAGCTTTTCATTTCTTAAGCAACCATGTATGAGACACTTCACGGCCATATTCCAGGATGACAATGTCAAGATTCATCAGGCTCAGATTGTGAAAGAATGGTTGTGAGGAGCATGAAGAATCATTTTCACACATGAATCTTCTCCTCTGAGTCCAGAGCTTAAATTCTTTGAAAGTCTTTGGGATGTGCTGGAGGAGACTTTACACAGTGCTGGACTCTTGCATTGACAATTCAAGATCTTGACCAAAAACTGATGCACCTCTTAATGGAAATACATGTTGTGATGTTATTTACTTCAAGAGGTGCAAACATTTTGGTCAAGATCTTGAATAAAAGACTAGATTAAATCTGTTCATATAAAGCAATTGAGACTCTTCAGAAAATTTGGATTAAACCACTCAATTCATATGGATTAGTTTTACGATCTCTTTATGAACTTTTTGAAGCGTCAAAGTCAGTTGCGTATGGGTGGTTCAGAAAGCTCTCAGATTTAATCTAAAAGATCTTAATTTGTGTTCTGAAGATGAATGAAAGTCTTAAAGCTTTGGAAAGACATAAGGGTGAGTAATTACTGACAGAATTTTCATTTTTGGGTGAACTAACCATTTAAGGTTAGGGGTTTATTCAAGTATGAGCAATAGTAATAGTGATATTTGCTTTAGCAAACACTGCCAATCAAACAACCTCATCCCCAGTGGCCTTCAAAACATGCTCAAAATGTTCAAGAACATACGTTCTGCCAGCTTTCCCCCCAGCTGTATCTCATGGAAAGGACTCCTGCATCTCTTTGGTGTCTATCAAGGGAACTTGTGGCTCAGAGCAGTGGCCGCCAAGAGACTGTATCAATCAGTGCCGGAATGGGGACAAGTCACTCTTCACCCCACCCTTACGGCTCGCCTCAAAACTTCCCAAGGACAAAGAGGAGACAGCGTCTGTCTTTCTCAATGAGAGCACACGAGCTGTGGAGGTTAGTCGTACCACGGAACGAGACCAGCTCCCAGACGCCCCGCTACATTCCCATATCCTGAACCTGCGGTTCCTCACGGAGCACAGTGCGTGAACAGCCGTGGGCCATGTGAGTCCAGGATGATGCTGTCCGCTTAGCGCCAGATTAGAGAGATCTGGCTTTGGCTCACATTGCAATGGTCTTCTATTACAAGTTTGCAGAAATTCTATGTTTAAATACGCAAATTAGGAATGATCTAATAAAATATCCACACATTTGAATAAACGTCCTCCACAGAAATCTGAACATTGGAGCAGGGTTCAAAATTGTGGTTTCATTTTGTTGACATTTAAGAGGTTTTTTTTTAAGAGAGTATCTCTTTTTTTATCACTCCATACATCAGAAATGCCAGCATGTTTTTAGGAATAAAATGTGAAATATAAATATATAAAATGTTAAATTCATTGCTGTCAAATCAATTAATTGTCATTAATTGCGATTAATCGCATCTAACGTAAACATTTGTAAATGTATAATATATATATATATATATATATATATATATATATATATATATACATATATATATATATATATATATATATATATATACATATATATATATATATATATATATATATATATATATATATATATATATATATATATATACACACAAAAATCTCACAAAATGTGATGAGACAAAAATTGCGAATTAAACTTATTTGCACAAATAAAGTGTTTTAAGCATAAATCTCACACAATTAGATTACATTTAGGCTATGCTTAAAATGGGAAAAAATCTAGTGGGGTAAAATAATCTAATTCAAGATGTTTTCTCTAAAAACAAGTTGAGCCTGGTGTGCTACACTTCCTTATATACCCAAATCAATGGAAAATCTCAAATTATGTCCCAGTTTTTTTGTGTTTTTTTTTTGTAGGACTTTTAAGCGACCTAATTACAAAAGCTAAGCTAGCAACTACAATCAAACTATTAGCAACAATCCGCTTAATATTCCGGCAAATAACTCTCAAAACTATGACAGCGAGAGCACAAGCCATTTTAGCACTGTGCTCATAGTTGTGCGCGCATTTGCATGGCTTCCTTTTGCTGTGGAGATGTGTGTCACACAGCTGTGTTCTCTGCGTGTGTGCGTCGCGTTTGCGCTTCACCGCTAACCGATACCCACTGCCAACTGAAACTCTGTGGCCATTCGTAGCCACATGCTAAGATATCACTTCTCTTTTCTGTTACATTATTTGAAATGCTCTAAATTCATGACATTAAAGACTGTGGTGTAGATACATGCTCATTTAAATCTACACCTTAGCTAAAATACATTTTTGATCTATACTTTTTTACACCGCAATATACAGTTAAAAATGAAATCGTGCAGTTGTTAGCATAACAAGCACATTTACCTGACCCATACATTTATTTTCATAAGTGTAACTAAGGAAAGATTGATTTAATAACATGCATACTTTCTTTGATTTGAACAAGACTTTACTAGTTGTCACATAAATAAATATGAAATAATACCTTGAGTTTAAATCATTTTACTAAGTAAGAATAATAAGAGTGAGGAATGATATGAGGCACAAAACTGCTACAGATATGTAGGAAATTAATACAATTACACAGTTTAACTCATAAATGTTTGTCCACAGATAAATCTGTATCTAACCAATCAGAATCAAGTACTCTAAAAAGCTCATTTAGATGTTATCAAATTATGTACTACTTATCAAAAGGGATGGTAAATAATTTATAATGTTACAAACGATTTTTATTTCAAATAAATGTTGTTCTTTCTATTTATCAAAGAATCTCGAAACAAAAAAAAATCATGGTTTTCACAAACTATTAAGAAGCACAACTGTTTTCAACATTAATCATAATAATAATAATAAAAATAATAAATAACTATTTCTTGAGCACCAAATCAGCATATTAGAATGATATCTGAAGGATGTGAGCAATGCAATGGAAGTAAATAACTGTTTTCTATTTGAATATATTGTATAAAAAGTAATTTTAAATTGAAATAATATATCACAATATTTGGTGAGCATAAGTGACTTCTTTCAAAGACTTAAAAAAAATCTTTAAATCCCCAAATTTTATGCAGCAAAATCTAACACTTACAACATTAAGAAACATGATATGATGCCAAAGCAGATATTGTTTGCCAAGAGTAATTGCACTCTTGCCCTGCAGTTAGCGGTTCATGGCTTAGACACGGACCTGTGATCGATATCCTTAAGAGTTTTTGTCAGGCTGCCCGACGTGGAGAAGAGATCTTGCCAGCCGGTTGGCTCTGACATCAGAGTAAGTCTCAGGATCTGTCCGCTCTTGGCACTCTGAGCCTCTGGCAGTGTGTGTGTGGGACCGAGCTCTCACGCAGCAGGTGACTGACCTGAAGAAAGCAGGTGGCCGTTTCTACCGCTGATACTTTCAACTACACCCTGAAGTTTAATACTTGATTTTGGTGGTTTGTTCAAATCCTTAACCTTAAGTATAAGCAACAGTAATCACGCAAGACTCTAATAAGAGGTTTTTCTAATGGATTGAGATGTTTAAGTTTAAGACATAAAGGCCCGGTTTCACAGACAGGACTTAGACTAAGCCAGGATTAGACCATAGATCAATTAGGACATTTAAGTAATTTTTATATACATGCTTAGAAAAAAACATTACCGATGTGCATCTTAAAACTAAAAAGGCACTGATATATTTTTAAGATCAGTCAGTGCAAGTTTATTTCAGTGGAAACAACTCAGACTTACATTTTAGTCTAGGACTAGTCTTAAGCCCTGTCTGGGAAACCAGGGGAAAGATTCTTAAAGCCCCCCTGAAATCCAAACTTAAGTTTTTTAGCTTTTAGTATGAATGTGTTAGCCTTAAGGTTATGAATAAGCTGCGTGTTCCCAAAACATAGTCTCTCACTTCCGCTAAAATGGATCACGGATTTTTGTGACATCACCGCGGACTTCAGCTTCTCATCACATCTTCTGTCCAATCAAATGCTCTCTAGAATCTTAAGCGTCCCGCCCCCTATGCTATACCACCTGGCCAAAGCGTCCGTTGACACGTCACGGGTCAATATGGGTTGGAGATGTGAGTTTGGTTGCTCAAACGCTCAAGTTTTAATCCGTTTTGAAGAATGAAACGAATGAAATGGCTAGAATTTATTCTCACCTCTACTATTAAATCCAACGTATCATCAGTGCTCGGATTCGCTTCCACAGCGCAGTCAAGTACGACTTGCGGTCTGTGAGGTAAACTTATTGGCTATTTGAAAAGGGGGAAACTTCCTGTTTCAGTGGAAATTACGTCAACCCATCATACAAAGATTCAAGGCACTTCAGTGGGCCTTTAAGAATAAAATAAAATTAGATAAATAAAATAAATTCTTAGTAACTGCTATTTTTCTTATTATTATTTTCTAATGAATATTTTGCTTTCCCAAAGACATTTCTTAATAATGTTCTAAAGAAATTCTTTAGGAAAGTTTGAATTCTTGAGAAAGCCAAATGTGCTTCACTAGATGCGTTTATCTCACACAGAGTCTGCGTCATAAGAACTGTATTTGATCTGGCAGTGGCGGGCTGGAGGTCTGGGTGTGGGTGTTTACAGCCGCATGGGAACCATCTCACGGGGAGGAAGTGACGTGGAAGCTCAGGAGCATTGTAAACCAAACCAGGATGACAGCAGCCACCTCAACCCCCCCCTCACAGACTTCCTCTTCCAAATATACTGCACGTGTAAATGCAGCAGAACCAAAAATAAAATTATGAACTTTTTACCTCAAACAAAGCGTGATAGCTCATCACAACTGAATCAATCGTTGTTTACATTACGAGAGACAAATCTGGGGTGTTGTGGGATTTGCGACTTCAAAGGGAACAACATTTAATTTAATTTACAACTCTATACGCAGATCGCATTCTGTGACTTCAAATGCAGAATAGAGACGCCAGTCATCTCATCTTTAGACGCTCATTTTGAAAGTAAACCTCAACCTCAAACCTGTGGGAATTGGCGAAAAAAAATCTGACACATAATCAAAGAACAAACTGACATGAGTCGAGCAACATGGTAAGGCCTAAAAATGGCCACAAACATGCAAGTTTGCGACAACCGAAATGGATTGCACCTCTGTAATTTGGAGGATGGAGAAAATTTGAGGGTTTTGGCTACACTCTGTGCTATATTTAAGCAAGATAGCATGAGATATTCAGCGTATAGCACATCCTTGAGTGTCTTAAAGGGATAGTTCACCAAAAAATCAGCATTTACTCACCCTCATGTTGGTCATAACCTGTCTGACTTATTCTTCTGAGGAACACAATGAGTTCCAAACAACATTTGACACCATTGACTTTCATTGTATGTTGTGTTCCACAGAATAAAGAAAGACATACAAGTTTGGACTATCCATCGTTTTTTAACAGTTACTATAAATTAGTATTTTATTAAGCCAATTTAGTAATTAGCACTCTTCTGCTAGACAATCTAGTCCCTGACATGGGTAACCTTATAAACTAAGGTTAATACTTGCATGCTAGCTGGTAAACAGGTGTTTCACTTCATAGCTGGCGCAATACTGTATTTTAACATGACGTTGTATAGACCAATCGGCCTCCCGAAATGAAACTATGCAGTTTATAGACCTACAAAGAATGGCTTCAACTTCCGCTGTCAAGACTTGTCGGTAACTGTCCTTGATCAGCTGGGCTTCTGTAAGACCTCAGGAGGTCAAGAATGTCCATTTGTCCTTTGGAAGACACCTGGCTTGGGATTCTCGCTGGAGACACCGTTTGAAACCTGTCTGTGTACAGATGTCATAACAACTAAGTACAAAAGCTGAACAGACTGAAGCAGGAGCTCAAGAAACCTGCCGACTATCCTGTTAATGGGAATAACTGGACAGGATTCCAGTGGCGTGTTACAGTGGATGCAGTATCTGTTACCGCAAGAGCCGACAAGTCACATTTTAAATACTTTAACTAACCTCACTCTAAACTATGAACACATGATCCACTAAAAATATCCCCCAACGCACGCGTCGAGTGGGGGCTCGCTGATTAACGCTATATACGGCCCACCGTACAAAGAGTTCTCTGTGCGAAACCTACTCACTGGAGGATGCAACAGTGAATTGAGCATTTTACACCAGTGACAAAGATAGATTACGTGACAGGGGAAACTTTTTTTTTTTTTGTGTGGGGGGCAAAATCAAGTTGTGCCAAAAAACTGCTTTGAGAGCAAGATCAGCAAAACCACAGACCAGGAGAGCTTAGATTTCATTTATACATTTTACATTTGTCTATAGTGGTAAAACAAGGTTGAGCATGCATAGTGCAAATTAATAACCATTCATCATTTATCCTTCATTTACCTTCATGAATCCATAAAATATATATATATTAGAGATGCACTGATATATATATATATATATATATATATATATATATATATATATATATATATATATATATATATATATATATATATATATATATATAAAAGAAGTCTCTCTGCACACCAAGGCTGCATTTATTTGATAAAAAAGTACAGTAAAAACAGCAATATTATGAAATATTATTGCAATTAAATATTTTTCTATTTGAATATATTCTAAAATATAATTTACTCCTGTGATGTAAACTTAATTTTCAGCATCATTACTCCAGTCTTCAGTGTCACATGATCCTTCAGAAATCATTCTAATATGCTGATTTGAAACCATGATTTAAAAAAAATCTGGATTTTTTTGATGAATTGAGAGTTTAAAAGAATAGCATTGACAGTACTTAAAATCAGCATTTAGTAAAAAAAAAAAAAAAAAAAATCCTTGCTGAAATAAAAGTATTAATTTCATTGCTGACCCCAAACTTTTGAACAGTAGTGTATATAATATATATAAATATTTTTAGCATAATTTTTTGTATGCATGCAAGTATAAGAAATTTATCGTGTCTTTTATATAATGACACAGAACATTTTTTTCAAATGTCTTCATTCAGCAGTTATAATCAGCCCAGCTGTTTTTCAGGAACGATGATGGTGATATACTTTTGCGGTTTTGCTGCATTTCTCTCAGTGGCTAATGAAGAAAACCAAGGAAAGTGCCATGGAGGTCTGACCAGCACCCAGACCACCCAGCAGGATAACCTACACAACTCATATACTGGGTGCGCTCGTCCCCATATGTGCTTCTACTAGCTGTTAATACCACAATTACAACTTCATCCCATCAAGCCCTTTATGAATCTGCTGGTTATTCCTCAACATGACAACCTGCGAAGTTCCTACAGGCCTCTAATAACACTGAGGTTTTTGGATGGTTACCTTTTTAAAATACATCACCGTTACAATATTTATTAATTGCCTTCTCACCATCAAGTGATTCATCGCACAGCTTATGTTAATGAAACACATCGGCTGTTGTCATAATTTATTGCTGTGAAGTTGTCATCCCTCACCAGTAACTAATGCGATCGCACATCAGGTTTATAGTTTCCTGATGGCAATAAACAGTTGAAGTGTGTGCCATTCTTTGAGAGGCACATTGCAGAGTCTCAGCGCATGGCACACGTTTCCTGTTTGTCTACAAGTATTTCACCTCTTTTCTAAAGCATCAAGAATCATGTGCATTCGCTCATTCTTGCAGCACTCCCCACACTAACAACATGCTTAAACACTTTCACAAAAAGGGCACAATGAATGTTATTAAGTACAGGGAGGAGCATTAGGCTTTCCTGGATCACATTGTGCCCTTTGGCCATTATTATTGTACAAGCACCAGTGGAAAGCACTTCTCTCTCATCTAAACTGCTGCGTTTCACCCAGGGAACCCCGTCCTGGATATTCCGGGTTAACTGTAAAGCCATTCGTTTCAGTAAGCGCTGCCATATAAAATAACTTGTTTACAGTTCTCCAATTACCACAGCGGGGTATAAATAGAGATGCTATTCACATAATTACACCATTTTGGAAAAAGATGTTTGTTTAGTGTTACCTAAACCACTCCAGACATCATTTTAAATTGTGCATTAAAAAAATGCACAACTCCGAATTATAAGGAATATTTAAATCGCTTAGACGTGTTTATTCTGTTTTATTACTCGTTGTACTATTCCAGTATATTGTACACTCTTAAAAATAAAGGTTCGTTATGGTTCCATGAAGAACCTTTAACATCCATGGAACCTTTTCATTCCACAAAAGATTCTTTGGAGTGGAAAATGGTTCTTTAGATTATTACGTTCTTCACACTAAGGAAAAAAATGGTTCTTTTTAGAACTGTTCACTGAAAGGTTCTTTGGAGAACCCAAAACGTTTTCTCTATGGCGTTGTTGTGGAAGAAAAAAAACTTTTGGAATCTCTTTTTTAAGAGTGTGTTATTTATATTCTATTACTTTTCTAACTATTCTAACATATAATATTGCATAGACCATTCTGTACTTCATTAGTATTACTTGTAAAACTATTCTATTCTATACTGATGCCATTACTTATGCACTAGTTCTGCATATTAAACTATACTATTCTATTCAATACTATAACTAATTGTACTATTCTATTTTATTAATCAAACATAATTTAAACAAAATCACAATAATAATAGTAAACAAAAGCATCTAGTTGTGACAGTTCAACTTACTTTGTAATGCATGAGTGTGTCAGGTCCAGAGAACGTGCGCGCGCTGGTGTTAATGGTCAGACACGCACCGGTCCAGAACTCCTCACGCGCTCTCCAAATCCAGAACCGCGTCAAAGCGCTTCATGTGCGCGTCAATGTGAGAATGATCACAGAACTCCGCGTCTCTCATTGGCTTTGACACATGCAGCGATGGAAAGCGTCCTTTCAATAGCAGGAAAAAACAACAACTGAAGATGTCCAGAGTTATCCTGGATAGATCAGTGGTGTTTGAGATCTCCTCTAGTTTACTGACAAGATCCTCACGAGCGTCTGTTCGTCACACAGGAGAGAATCATTCTCTCTCTCTCGCTCTCTCTCTCTCTCTCTCTCTCTCTCTCTCTCTGTAAAGAGGGCGGGACTAACGCGTACAGTAACTCACACCAGTCTACAGTGCAAGCGCGTGACGCGACGCGTCCTACTAGAACGCTCTCATTTTAATCACCACGCGTCGCGTCGAGTGTAGACTACAGACGTGAGAGCTCAAGCGGATAAACGTTTTCAATTATTCCACTTAAGTGGACATCGGTTTTCATTTTGTCTAGTTATTTGAAGGCATACTAGTGTACAGAAATGACTTATTTCTCTGTGACTTTATCTTTAGTTTTTCTCTAAAATAAAATAAATAAGTAAACTGTAAAAAAGTAACTTAAATTTGTTTAAAGACAATAAGGGAATATCATTCTTACCAATCACTTGCTCATAACCTTTAGTTTCAACTTCACTTTCTTCTCCCTCTGAATCTTCACTGCTTTTGTGTCTCCATCAAATGGGGTTTTGGGGCTTTCAGGCACTTCGTTTGGCACCTAGAAAAAAATAAAATATTAATCAAATTGTATGAATTAGTTATTAGTCTGGGGGACAATCAGTGAACATCAGAAACGCACATTAAAACTCGTCAGTGAAGTTTAGAGACTGGCGGCAAAAACACACGTGACTCATTACCGCACACTAGTGGCGGGTTTGTGCATTACACCTCAATACACACTTACCATATACCCTTCAATAACCATAACACCCCGATCAGAGGGCTTATGTATTTGTTCATTCAGCTGAGACCGAGTCTGTTAAAGATTTTTTTTTTTTTTTAAGTTTAGTTTATCTCGATAACTGAGCATTAGGGAGAGAGCGGAAACAGAGTTCATCCACTCTTGTCCAAGAAAAGCTATGTGCGTGTTTTAATAGACACAGTACACTGACAACCCTTTACCCTTCCAACACTTTTCCTGGCAGCAGGGCACTAATGCTGACACTCACAGAGGAACATGGGCGCTCTCAGGGGCCATGTTTTTCATTGAACAATTTCCCCCAGAGCTGCCAAGTGCGGGTAAGGGTAAAACCTCCATCTGAAGTTTAGCAATACTTTGAGCTTAATCTTAAGTGTCTGTGAAGCTTTGGTGGTCATTATTTGGATTTTGCAATTGTTTGTGTTTTCTAAGATCCGTGTATTTCCATGATATGCTTGATACATTTATATCAAGATGAAAATCAGTAATAAAACAGAGATGCAGCACGCATTTTAAAGCCACCATGACATCAAAATTGACAGTTCTTGTTTTTATGGAATATTAGTGTTTATTACAAATCATTCATCTGTGCACATCATTATTTTTCTTTAATTCATGTGAATAGTCTTTAATCAGAATATCTTCACTCATATCTCTTCTCTGATGATGTGTTTACTGGCGTGAGGGCGGGGCAACCTGTCACTCACAAGAGATCCACCAATAGCAAACCACAACCATCCAATCAATTTCCCATGGATAAAATCAAGTCCCGTTCTACATTTTATCTGGTTCCAGGGATAAGCAAGAAAAGACTATGGCAACTTCCATTTCATGCCATCTCTCTCTCTCTCTCTCTCTCTCTCTCTCTCTCTCTCTCTCTCTCTCTCTCTCTCTCTCTCTGAAAGCAGTTAGAGTCAGTCAAAAGATAAAATAAACAGTCTGTCTTCAAGCACAGCTTTTCTTTCAGAAGCAAATAACAGGCTTTTTTTATCTTTACTTTAAACCTTTTTGGACAAGGCGGATATTTTTGAGGGTGTCTTTCTGTGTTAATTGGTTAAAATATAACAGTGCAATAGCAGAATAAAGGAAAAACTCATACAGGTTTGGAATAAACTGAGTAAATAGTGACAGAATCTACATGTCTACAAGCAACTGTCCTGCAAAATTATTAAACACAATTACACAGGACTTGTTAGTAAGAATCCGCAGGCTATTCGTGACTAACAGAGGGCTTTTTAGTAGTTTGCATTTGTGGCTGAGCTCCCAACTAGACACCTGTAATCCTCAACATATAAGCCTGATTACAGAAAACATGCTTTCTATTGTTATAGCTCATACTCTGGTTTCACTGGGGAAGTCCTAGCGTGCAAAACTCGCTTCAAATCATGCCACATTATGTGGCTCAACTGACAAGTTCTCAGGCAATGATGTCTCTAAAGCTGCCTTTAAGGCATGTCATCTCTGAGTGTTACAGTACATAACCTGATACCTAAGCTTACAGGTATCTTTTGATAAATATATCTCATATTACACTACATTATGCCAAAAAATTTACATTATGTTGTTGCATGAAAACCCATGTGTAGAAGTACAAATACAGCATCAAACAAAAGAGAAAAATGTATAAAAATCAAATTTACAACTTTACTTACCCACATTTATATTAAAGAAAAACACTATTTGAAGAATTGCCAGCAAAAGAGCATTTTTTCATGTTTATCATATTATTTAGAAAAAGTCATATTACAAACATGACTTTTTCTAAAGAAATATATTTTATATATTAAATATAATAAATTTAACATTCTAACACATTATATATATATATATATTTTCAAATATTTAAAGTGTATTTTCTGTCAAATAAGTGTTTAATGTATCCTTAAATAAATTATACATATCAGAAAATTTAATCTGTCATCTGCTTTGGCCATTAAAAACCCATGATGCATTTATATATAATTTTTTTATTATCATCTTTATAATTATTAATTTAGCAGACACTTTTATCCAAAGTGTTTCAACAAATATGGAAATGCACCTTCTACCAGAACACAATATTAAACAACCAAGCTGGATAAACACTCTGCTATAAATACAAACTTATGTGGCAAAAACTGAGCATGGTGCAGCTGAACATGCAAATCTTGCTGCATTGACATTCAACATCCAAACTGGGTCAGTTTGCGCTTCCTTCTCCAAAACATTCAGCTTTTTTAGAGCATCAGGACAGCCAGAGAGTCTAAACTGTATAAACAATGGCACAAACGCTCACACTCGCTACATAAGGATAGCATTATCACGGCGTCTTGTTTTGAAACTGAAGCCGTAAGAAGAGAAGGCTGCAGTGGTTGTGGGCAGGAATTGGTGGTTTCGTGGGCACCTCAAATGCCCTTGATGTGCCTTTCATTATCTCAAACACTCTTGATGGATTCCCTACAGCTGTGGCCTAGAGAAAGAAATCCCTAGGGGATCAAGCACCAACGATGAGCATTAATGCCCGTTCACACCAAGGACGATAACTATAACGATAAAGACGTTCTAAAATCATTCTAAATATAAAAGAAAAGAAAAGTTCACACCACAACTACAACGGCACAGAGAAACGATATCGTTGGAATCACTTTCAGAACTATTTTTTTCCAGCTGATGAACGATAAAAACATTGACAGCCAATCAGAATCAATCCTGCTTTAAAGAGCTTGCGCATTTAAAGCAGCAGACGACATAAAAGCAGAATGGATTCTGATTGGCTGTCATTTAGCTTCCAATGATATCGTTTCTTAGTGCCGTTATCGTTACAGTTGCGGACTCGATTTTTAAAACTATGTCTTTATCGTTATCTTTAAGGCCCGTTCACACCAAGAACAATAACTATAAAGATAACTATAAAGATAACTATTAGCGTTCACACCAGCAGACGATATCGTTCCGTTTATTCTAAGCGCGCGGTGCAGTTTTGTCGTGGCGCAGTTTTGTGCTTTGTAGCAGGATGGATTCTGATTGGCTGGTTAATGTTTTTATCATTCATCAGCTGTAAAGAAAATCGTTCTGAAAGTGATTCCTACAATATCAATTCTCTGTACCATTATCTTTATATAATAGGGCTTTCGCACTGGGTAGTTATAGTAACTCAGTTATAGGAACTAGCCACCAGGGCGGTTCCCCGAAAAAATGATTGTACCCCAATAGGGCAATTTTCCTGGTTGCATTCGTATCGCCAGTAGGAACTTTGAAGTGACGCAACACAACCGTCAGCGATGTCATTTAAGCGTGGCATTAACCAACGTTAGCAACTGGAGAATGGAGGACGCCGTGATAGGAGGTGGGTTTTTGCTGGGGGTTTTTTTGTTGTTGTTTTGAGGGATTTGTGATAACGGAGATGGAAGTTATGCAATGGAAAGAGCAAAAAGAAGGGCTTGGTCGCTTCAAAATCACGTTGGCTTTTCTCTGTGGCGTAAAGGTTAAGCAGTGCCTGGACTTCGGAGTCGGTCCATCTATCCCTGTTTTCCATCATGAAGTTTGTTTGTGGAGTAAACTATTTGCATTTAGCGTCTTTTTTAAAATGGTGGGTGCTGTTTCGTATAGCAATGCTTTCGACCAATCAACGTACTCTTACGTCACTGGTAGTTCCTATTGTGCTGGGTTAAACCCAAACGCCAACCTTCCGGTCTCTCTCTTGAATCCAACACGGAAGTGACTTAAACTGCAATTCATCAACTCCCCAAGTTAAAATGCCCAACTTTACAGCAGAAAAAAAACATGTTCACAGTCTGGTACAAAAAGCGGTTTTGTAAAAAATTTTCCCTTCATGACAACTGTGAGGGGAGTGAATTTTTTTTATAACTCATCCGTTTAAATTATGTCAAGCCTTAAAGTTCTGCACAATTAAGAGCGTGGCCACTTGAGTGACAGATGGATTGCCACTGCTGTCACTAGTACTAGCCGTTTGTTTGCTGACTGTTAGCCGTCACGTCACCTAAGCTAATCCCACCTTATTGCCCATTTTCGGTTATCCGTGAGTGACGCGCTGCCAAGATGGCGACGGCCGGCTCCGCCCACTTCAAAAATGCTCTTCAGAAATCTACGGGTGGCGTCACGGACACTACATCCATATTTTTTTACAGTCTATGGTTAAACCCTACTCTGAAGTAGGAGCTAATTTAGCTCCCCCAAAAGGCGTTCCTAGAACTAAATTCGTTCCCAGGTCCTGTGGTGCGAACGCGCCAAAAATTGGGTAATTCCACCATTAGTTCTATAGGAAATATGAAAAGGTTCTTCCGGTGCAAAAGCCCCCAAAAGTTGTAGTGTGGACTTTTTTTTTCTTTATCGTTATCAGTTATTGTCCTTCATGTGAACGGGCCTTTATCCTCAGAACCTGTGCACACTTATTTAATCCTAATTCCAAACCATATTCATCTTTTTATTTCAATACACTGGCACCAAACAAAATCACTGGCTTGATTAAGTCCTCAAACTGTCGACGTCAAAGCTCCTTTTGTCATAAAAGGAGCCGTAAATAAGCTTGACTCAATATTAGTAAACGGTGGCCCGTTCCCTGCATTCATCTCCTAGACAAACATATCTATTTACGAAGGCAAACCATGTCCAGAAAAAAAGCCGACCTCTCTAAATTTGTATCTCTCTATTTCTATTCTCAGGTCCGCATTCCCCAAACGAGACGTGTTGAAACACCGTGTCACACTAGCACACGCACTTTATTGACTTATGTTCACCACAGACACGTCATTTTTTTTCGCCAACATCAAACATTTTGGATATTTTTTGGTCACTTACCAGTCCGATAAGGTTCTTCTCCAGGAAGGTCAACCCTCCAGCACCTGCTGTGGGTCAGTCTTTGTAGAAAAGTAAAAGTAAAAAGATTGTTTTTGTCAAAAAAACAAAAAGGCTAAGGAAAAAGTAATAAAGCCAGACCAGCTGGCTTTGAAGAGAAACCCAAACTTGGGTTGTGTTTAGTTCAGATCTCGATCCACAGTGAAGGGGAGATGGCATCCTCACCCTAACCGCACCCAACAAGGACATACACACTCACACACACATAAGCACATGTATGCGTGATGGTTCAGTGTCTGGCAGGGCCTCTCTCACCTGCTCCCGTCAGTCTGGTGTATATTTAGATGAAAGTATCACTGACATGCAGGCCTCTGTTGGCCTTGGCACAAGTGCCCAGGATTATTGCCCCTTCAAGAAGATATTGCAGATTTTCATGCAGATTCATTTAATTTAGATTACATTCAATTAGTATTTGACAGGACAAGAGCATGCTGTTCTTTGGAAAGCAACATTATATTAGTATCTATCGTAGTTTAAGTTAATATTTTGAATTCTATTTTATTTTTACTGTCTGTTTTCGGTTTCATTTTAAAATTTTTGTAATTTAAGTATGTGTTTGGGTCATTTTTTTTATGTAATGTATTGTCTTTTATATATTTAGTGTGAGTTATTTTAGTTCTTCAACTTCAGAAATGTTGCCTTGGCAAAATAATTTAGAATATATATATATATATATATATATATCTTACTTAAAGAAACTGAGGTCTATTTCAAAACTATTATAATATATATATATAGTTTTAACTATAGCAAGTACATGCAGTAACGTGTAACTTTCACCCTAAAATAAAGTGTTACTATATATATATATATATATATATATATATATATATATATATATATATATATATATATATATATATATATATATATATATATAGTAACACTTTATTTTAGGGTGAAAGTTATATGTTCCTACATGTACTTACTATAGTAATAACAGTAAATTATGCATAATTACAAGTAACTAACTCTAAAACAAACCCTAACTGTAACTCTATAGTAAGTACATATAGTTAATTAATATTACTCAGTACTTATTTGAGTAAGTACAATGTAATACGTCACCTTAAAATAAACTGTAGCTATATATACATACTATATAACTACATTAGTTACAAACTAGCAATGACCAATACTTCTACATCATTTATTAATATTAATCCATGCTAATTTCAACTAAATTAACATTATTTAATTATAATTTATTTAAAGTTAATTTCAACATCTACTAATACATTTTTAAAAGTCAAAAGATGTATCTGTTAACATTAACGCACTGTGAACTATGATGAACATTGAACAAATTCGTTATTTTATTTTTTATTATTAACAAAGGTTAAACATGCTATGAAAATATATTGCTCAAATGTTAGTTCATGTTAGTCAATGCATTAACTAACAAATGAAACCTAAGGTGTTACCATAAAAATATTATTAAATAAAAATATATATTTTTTGATTTTGTGGTGAAATATGACAGGTTTTGAGAGATCCATCCAAACATTAATTTATCTGATTCATGCAGTACTGTTGCTTTGAACATACAGTCATAATGTAAAGTTTGCATTCACAGGCATCATTTGCAAAGGGATACTCTGAGAAAGAGGACACTAGCGGTCACATGACTCTTCTGGAACATATCCCTGGTCACCATGTGGTAATGGGAGGGCCCTGCTGGTCTGTCCTGGTATGCATGTCGACCAGTCCCAGAGAGACACCGAACCTCCAGTAGAAACCAAAGATAACAAACATTTGCCCACGCAGTGGCCGTCTTAACATGGATGGGTGAAAACGTATAACTTTTGGGCTTTGCTTTTGGGAAATGACAGTGGCATAAAACTTTACCGGAATTGTCCAATTCGACAAAGACGATAGGCCAATCCTAATCTGAAAACATCAAGCAGCAAGCGCCGTGCAATTGTCCAAGACTTGATTTCAGGATGGATTGGATTTGGACTGCTCACAACCTGTGTTTACAGAGAGACAATTTAAACAAACTTGCATGGAATAAAGAGAAAGTCAATTATCTGTCTCCACAGCAGAAGTTCCAGTAAAATGTGTCTGAAGCGGTTGAAAAGGATTTTTCCACTCTTTTGAATTTTTTTCCAGTGCAAATAAAACATTCTTAAATCAACATCAACTTGAGACACAAATTACTTAAGGAATTAAGTTTTGTTTTCTGAAATATTTATCAAATTTGGTAATACTTTAGTTTATGGTCCATTTCTCACTATTAAGTAGTTTCTTATTAACATGCATATACTAGGACATTGGCTGTTCATTAGTACTTATAAAGCAATATTAATGCCTTATTCTGCATGAACATATTCTGCATCCCTTAATCCACTCAACACCTTACTAACTATTAATAAGCAGTAATTAGGAACTTATTGTGGCAAAAGCCATAGTAAATGATTAATTAATAGTGAGAACTGGAAGTGTGACCGTGAAGCTTATGCTTAAAGTCACCATGAAATCAAAACTGACAATTCTTTTTTAATGGAATATTGCAGTATGAATGTGCCCTCGTAATCTTTAATCACTCACACGAGATCCACCCAATAGCAAACCATAACCATCCAATGATCCAATCAATTTCTGATAGACAAAACAAGTCCCACACTCTCGCATCAAGTCCGCAAGACACAAACACTGTTAGAGTGTTGGAAATCAGGAATGGTGAGAGAACATTGTGCTTGGTACATTTTTCCTCTTCAAACCAAACTTGGGTCTTCAGCCGACAAAGTTTAAATCCCGGCTAGCGTGCTTTCCTGTTTACGTGAGGTCAGTAGACGGAGAGTAGGCGTCTTTTGCAACTGTTTGAAAACATTCGACCACATGAGCATTTACACTTTGAAAGCAATCCAGTCGAATGCGTTTTCGACTACCTCTGGAAGTGGTTGAAAGTGGACAAGCTCAAAACATTTTAGACACTATTTACACCTGTATTTAGCGTCTTCCACTTGTGATCCGATCGACCAAAACACATTTTGATACCAGGTGTAAACAGGGCCTTTAACACACTACAAACCCAACTCAACCAGGCCTCACCCCCTATTGTTTTGCGTAGGCTACGCCTTGGGCGGGAGTTATTTAAATGAGGAAAATTGTGATGTATTTGTTCCCTGAAGAAAACTCAAGACTACGATGGAGGCGTTTCAGTTCAGAAACAGCGACAATGATATAAAGAAGAACTCCCTTTGGAGTGACTTTGTAACTTTGCAGACCTTTTAAATGCTCAAACAGCAACATCACGCACTAAAGAAAGTTGAAAATGTAAAAAAGCTCCTTCTAAAATCTTCTATCTAAAAAAGAACGTTTAGATATAAACAAGACAAAAATACTGAGTAAGAAAATCATTTTTTGCAGTGTGGGGGTTGGTCATGCGCTCTGGCAACAAAACCTGTGTCTCGTTGGCCTTGTGCTCCGCTCAGCACTAGGAGTGGCGTGTGGCACCGGTGGCAAGACCTAATGACAGAGCACCCGCGCCAGAGAGATCTTGTGGGAACACCATGTCCGGCACACCCAGGAGGGGCTCCAACATTGTGACACATTTATAGGGAAGCCGTTCCCAACACAAAACTTTTGTTGTTTTTGTTGTTGGCGGCGCAATCGAGCTTTGACGGCGGTGTCGGCCGTCGATATTTCACCCCTGTGTGTCTGATGCACCGCCGACTTATCGCTCAAAGGCTTTTTGTTTTGTTACGGCATGAGGGGAAAAAAATCCACATGTTCGAGCTATTATCCTAACGAGTTGGCTGACAGATTTGCATGTGTGTTTCTGCTCTAGTCGCCACAGAAAAAAAAGGTTGTATAAGAGACTCTGCCTAGTTTTATTCAAAAAGCCCTGAGGTTTGTGGCTACAAGGTTTTTGGCTTTCCATAGAGGTGCCTCTGTGTAGGAGAACAACCGTGCCGTTTCCCCAACACACTGTGGCGTGAGCTGACTTCAGCCTGTCAGGCCCTGAGCCGCCACACAAGGTCTCACTGTGTGTTTTAAGACCAGACGCTGCGAAGCAAAGCAGAAACAATGAGCACCGTGGCCCTCAAAAATGATGTAAATGCAATTGAAGATAGTGTTAACTATAAAAAAATCCCTGAGACACGGTGAGAAACAAAAAGAATAGAGCAAGAAAAGTGTGTGGCGAACAAGTGTCGGTTTGCAGGGGGTTGGGAGAAGAAACAGCGTTCTGAGAAGTTCTTCCTCCAAAGATAATATTTTCAGAAGATCTTTGCGCACACATCTGGTTCTTTTCAAGGGCGACTTATTGGTAGTGCCATAGCTTATTTTTCTTCGCCCTGCACCTCTCCTACGGTGCCCTTCCAAGCATATCCCAGCGGCCCGGCTGAAAATGCTAATGTTCCCGACACTTAGTCAAGTCAGGCTCTTGGGAAGTGTTCCGAGGATTGACCTCTCAGCTCCTTCCTCTAGAGGATGAAGTGATGATATCTGAGGGCAGATCAATGAGACATAAATGCAGAAACTTCATTCAATATAAATATTAGTCTCAAGAGCTCGCCTGCTTCCTCTACTGTTTGGAGTCAATAAAGTGGTTTTGACATTTGAGTCATTCTGTAAAACAGGTGGCAATAAAAAAAAAAAGGTAAAATGTACAGAACGCAAGATATATAAAGAAGTCTTTTATGCTCACCAAGGCTGCATGTATTTAATTAAAAAAAACTTTAAAAACTAATATTGTGAAATTATTGCGAAAATATTTTAAAATGTAATTTATTCCTGTGATGTTAAAGCTGAAAAAAAAATCATTCTAAAGCAACATTTATTTGAAATAGATTTTTTTAAAACGCTGCTATATATACATATATATATTATATTACTATTTTATTTACTGCCTATATATATATTAATATGGAAGCTTGTTTCCGCCACTGAATAATAAATAAATAATAATAATTGCGACTTTTTATCTCAATTCTGACTTTTTTTCTCGCAACTGCGATTTATCAAGTCAGAATTGTGACTTTTTTTCTTAGAATTGCAAGATATGAAGTTAGAATTGTGAGAAATAAAGTCGCAATTCTGAGAAATAAAGTCACAATTGGGAGATATAAAGTCAGAATTGCGTGATATAAAGTCGCAATTGCGAGAAAAAAAGTCAGAATTCTGACTTTATAAGAAGCAATTGCGACTTTATTTCACGCAATTCTGACTTTATATCTCGCAATTCTCACTTTATAACACGCAATTGCGACTTTATTTCACGCAATTCTGACTTTATATCACGCAATTCTGAGAAATAAAGTCAGAATTGCGAGATATAAAGTCAGAATTGCGTGATATAAAGTCGCAATTGCGAGAAAAAAAGTCAGAATTCTGACTTTATAAGACGCAATTGCGACTTTATTTCACGCAATTTTGACTTTATATCTCGCAATTCTCACTTTATAACACGCAATTGCGACTTTATTTCACGCAATTCTGACTTTATATCACGCAATTCTGAGAAATAAAGTCAGAATTGCGAGATGTAAACTTGCAATTGTGAGATAAAAAGTCGCAATTATCTTTTAAAATGTTTTATTCTGTGGCGGAAACAAGCTTCCATATATATATGTATATATATATATATATATATATATATATATATATATATATATATATATATATATATATATATATATATATTTATATATATATATATATTATTATTTTTTTTTTTTTTTTTTTTTTTTTTTTCCACATATCATCATCAATAGGCTGTGAACAGGGTAGGTTGACAGCCAGTCACTAATTTTCTCTATTCCTTGCGATTGCTGGCAACTTCTCGTAGTTCGCTCGCTGTTGCTGGTACGTCCTTATTGATGAGTTCGCCGATATATTGATGGTATAGCTTTCGCGCTCTGCCTCGACTTCTTGTGCCATGCTGCTGTTGTGGCGCGTACAAGACATACTTATTGATCAAGTCGCTCTCATGTCTTCTTAGGCAGTGTCTTACAAATCTTAGCTGCCTCTGTTGTACTTGAAGAACGAGTTGGATCAGACGCTTTATGCCAAGCATGATTCTGTAGAAGTTGGTGGCAAAACTGTTGAGTTGGTCTCTGAGTTTGCTGCTAAGGATCCAGCTCTCGCAACCATAGAGCAGGATTGAGACACACGCAGCTTCGAATATGTTGATCTTCAGTCTAATTGAAAGACTTCTTGAAATACGTTCTTCATCTTCCAGAAGGCCCCCCATGCTTGGCCTTTTCGTATTTTGACGTCGGATTCGCTAGAGGCGATGTGGTACCAAGATATTTGAAGTTCTTGGTCCATTTGATGGTCTGTCCATCTAGTTGTGCTGATGATTGTGTATTGCCATGTCCAGACCGGCATATTCTTGGTTACTCAGTGCTTCTGTTTTACCTATGTTGACTTCAAGGCCTACTCTCCTGTTGTTGTGAGTTGTTCCTGTGCTCTGTCCAGGGTGTTTTCAAATAGGGCGATGTCGTCGGCGAAATCCAGGTCAAATAGTGATACTTCTGGATTTCTGCTGGATTCTTTTAAATGTGTTACGATTCCGCGCGATAATGTGTTCATTGCACGCTCTTCTTCAGCTCGAGTTAATACATAGTCTATGATGATTATGAATAGGAAAGGAGCTAGGGTATCACCTTGTAGGACGCCTGTGTAATGTTGAAGTTGTCTGACAGCTTCCCTTCTACTAGTACGTGACTCTTTGACTTGTTGTAAATTGTGCAGATCGCTCTTACTGTTTTGTCTGGGATCCCATAATGTCTTAGTATGTCGAAACATTGATCTCTTGATGGAATCGAATGCTTTCTTGAAATCTACAAAGGTGATGTAATAATCAAGTTTCCTGTCTTGGAAGCCTTCAATTATTCTACGCAGGATGTGGACTTGTTCTGTACATCCTCTCCCTCTTCTAAAGCCAGCTTGATTGGCGCGTAGAATCTTGTCGATTGGGTCTCTTATTCGGTAAAGAACTAACATTACACACTAACTAAAGTTAGAAAAGTGAAATCATAATCAACCACCCCTTTAAGTAAATAAATTTCATGCGTAATTGAAAATTAAGTTATGTGAACTTGAAAATTCCACATAACTTAATTTTTTCAAGTATGCATGTAGTTTATTTACTTGATAATTTTAAGGTAACATGTTTTCTCACTGTTTTTTAAGTTAAGTCAGCTGATAACTTTTTACAGAGCGTGTGTGTGTACAGTATATATACACAAATATATTTGCAAACTTATGTTAGATGTGAGATATATATAGTACATACAGTTTTATACATACACACATATATATATATATATACAGTATATATATATATATATATATATATACATATATACGTATATATATACATATACACATATATATACATATATACATATATATATATATATACACGAACACACACATATATACAGTATATATATATATATATATATATATATATACACACACACACACACACACACACACACACACATACACATATACATATATGTCAGGTTATGCGTCAAACCTATTACAATTACATGGGGAAAAATTTTATATATTTATATATTTTTCAAAAAGTAAACTTTTCAAGTTAAGTCTCCTCTTTTTATAGTTTTTATCACATCAAACTGGAAAGCTATCAACACTTTCATGTATTAATGTAATAATTTTGCTTTAAAAACTTTACAATTCAGCACATTACAGAATGCTTCAAATCTCTAAACTGGACAAGACGACCGATTCATACAATGATCCATTTCTTGTTGCTGACATGCAAGATGCAACCAATGTGGTGAACAAATAAACTCCAACAAATAAAAGGGAGTTCAGGGCACAAGCATTGAGAGAGTCTACATTTACCTAGAAGAGCCTCATTCCTGGTTCTCAATAGCTTTTTGTTCACAGTTCATTTGGAGACATCAGCTGAATACTCATATTCATGGTATAAAATGATGCACTGTCAGTTCGGACCATCATTTTCAGAGCCCAGACAACTTATGCTTTTCTTTCCTTTCTATGTGTTTGCACAGCCTGAAATTATGGAACCGCCACTAACAGGATGTGTGCGTTCCTGAGGTACTTTGTGAGTATTCCGATTGCATCACATGTCCTGGATTTCATGGGTTTTTCACGGTACATTTACTGTGTCATTTATAAAAGCGGCTCTCTACTAATATGCTAAATACAACCGTGCTGAAAGAATATACGTGCCAGATCGTAATTTGATTCGAATTAAATTTTTCTAATGGCATCCTCCAGAAAGTGCAAAGTAAACATGTGCTCTTTCCCGTCACTTTTCCACCAAGTGGTTTTGACAGGATCTTAAACATCTGGACAGTGTACATCATATGAAACACACACAATTCTTTCTTCCACGCGGAGTTAACTGGCCTCAAGTAAGTCCACCGAGAGAACCCACCAGTTAATCAAAGCAAATACGCCATTTTCTTTAACAAACAGAGCCTTATCTTTTCCGCCTCATGGAGGCCAGTGTGGAAAATCTTGAAACGAAGGAAAATTTTTAAACTTTCAATCAAATTTTACAAAAATTGTTGATTGTTTTTAAGATATAATACAGGGAAAATAATTTTCTATTGGTCTTAAGTTTTGGGAAATCAGTGTGGATTGACGTTGCACTGAGAAATCGGGGGGTGTGGGACATACATGATGTCTGGAGATCCTGCAGTGGAGCCATTATTTAGGGCCTGAGGGATCACAGCTAGGGGTCGTGGCCCCTGATGACCCTTGGATGATGGGCAGGACTCCATCCATGAGGACACATGACAGCAGGAAGTACTAGCTAATGTGGTTCTGATTAGAGTCCTTATCTCCAGCCCACAATTAACGGTTCAATTATCTGACGGGAAGAAATGAACCGCTGACTAAAAGCGTAAAAGGAACAGTGCCATGGTAAATAAAAATTCTGTCATTACTTTCAAACATGACATTCTTTCTACCTCTAGAACAAAAAAAAAAAGGGAATTTTCAAATATATGATGACCTCTTTATTTTCATGGAAATTACAGTAAATGAAAAGTTCGTTTTGCTTGGTTCTTTTAGTCTGAACCAAAAAAGAAAATTATACATAGTCCTGGTTCGCTTAAGTGTTCACACTGTCATTACACCGAACCTAAAGATACAAAACAAGAAAAACGTCTTTTATGACGTATATTTCGCGACTGAACTTGTCGAACATTCAAAACAATGCTGTGCTCTGGGCTAAATGCGCTCATTGTATGTGAATAGCCTACATATGATGGTATTTTGACCAGCTGAGAACCCGTGAAGAGCTTATAAATGTGTAAAGGAGTTAAAACAGCGGCAGGAATCCCTGTCACACACAAACGAAAATCTGCAGTGAGGAAACGCGGTTCTGATCCTGTACTGAACTGTGATGGGCAATATCGCAACTATGACGAGAAAAAACAGGTATGCTTGAGAATTCAGTCCTTTTTAGGGTCTCATCTCGTTACATCATGTCCTGTTTTTTGTTCGTTTTCATGTCTTGGTCCGTGCTGCGTTCATATTTCAGTCAAACCCCACCAGAGTTCGTTTGGAAGCGGATCGAGACCCATCTTTTCAGCGATCTCAGACCATTTGTTTGGTGCGCACCAGGGTTCGGATGGCAGCGTTCACATATTAACCACACTAACAGAGCAATCTCACCAGTGTTCGTTTTAATCGAACAAACCATGCCAAGTGTGAACCATAGACTGTAAAAAGTGAACACACCCTAAAATGTCATAAAGAACCATACAAGTATCCTATAAGTGGTCCATACTTACAGAGATGAGCCGCCAGTATTTTCTTCAGAATTTCACCATTCACTGTTCCAACGAAAAAAAGAAAGTAATACAATTTTCAGTAAAAAGAATTCCTTTTAAACGCAAATAAAACAGTTTTTACACTTGCAAACCTTCAAAAATCTGATTCAAAGAAGAAATTTTATCATAAAAATTAGGAAAATAGAGTTAACGAACATAAATAGTTAAATATTAACAAATAATTCAGATTTACCAAACAAATTAACTAAACTAATGCAAAATCAGTTCATTAACAACGTGAAGATTAATCACAAAATAAGGACTTTTACTTGTGTACGGAGCCCCTAAAGGGACATTTTTAAAGGGGAAAAAAATTGTCAATGCTTTTGCATTCCCCCAAGAATTTGTGTTCGCTCTTAAAGAGCTCAAAAGGTTTTGCAAACGAACACAAAGTTTCTCGGGGAACGCAAAAGTTTTTATTTTGTGTCCACCACCACCATGTCCCTTTAGGGGCCCCGTACTTGTGCTTTCCTTCCTGTTTAGATGTTTCACATGAATGCAGCAACAAAACATGCTGTAGAAATATCCAAAACTGTATATTCAATGAAATAATGTTAGTATGTCGAATTTTAAAGAAGTTTTTGACTTTATGATAATATACTGACAACCACCTAAACACAGGTGGTAAAGAGAAAACCATGATTAATCAAAGTTCATCACCATCATGGTAACACACATGACACTAAAATAATGCAATAAACATTAATTTAACAACATAAGATGTAACATAAACCTTAATGTACATAATTTCAATGAAATCAAATGGAAAAAAATATCAGATGTGAGCTGTCAGACAGGGAATTCTGGGAATGTCAATTTACGGTTTCTCACTGTAAATTATAAGATGCCTTGTTCTTTATCACTTCCATACATTTAACAGTAAACTGTAAAATTAAATTAAATGTCCCATTAAATCTATTGCAGTTTTTCACCATATAAAGAGAACTGACCATTAACCAATTAACAGTTTTATACAGTATACCATCACTTTTACAGTCATGAATGAGAATTTATTATTTATCGCCAACCAAAAGTATCAGAACAGTGGAGGGTTACTGAGATAAAGTATTCAACATGATCTCCAGCCCGGATCAAGCAGCTTTTTTAAGTTAAAAACTAGTTTTATCTTTTATAATCTTTTATTTGATTGTCAAAAGCTGATTTCGGTCAACAATTACAACGAGTGCTAATTCCCAACATGCAGCTCTGCACAGAATCGGTGATAACGGTGCATGATGGGAACTGGCAGGCACTAATATCTGTGCACTTAGGAGCTTGTCTGAGCTGCTCAGTGGATTGAGTTACTGTGAAAGGCATGATGGAGTGTAAAGTAATCTCCTGCTGTGGAGCTGCCGCGCATGCCTGGAGTCCGTCGCATGTTTCTGAGATTCCTTATCTGGTGTGAGGGGGCTTCACCTGCTGCGCTAAGATGCCCTGGAGACTTTACCACAGCTCGCCAGCATTTCCCAGACAACATTCGGCCTTTATCCAACAAAGTTTCCTACATATCGTAGATATGCAATGAAATACACATCCAAAAAACGCTACAAATCCTGTCCAAATGATCTGAATGTTTAAGCTTGAAATGAAAACAATAGACAATTACAATAAGGTCTCATTAGTTAATGCATTAGCTAACATGAACTAATAATGAGCAATTAATTTTTCAAAGCATTTGTTAATACTTGTTAAAGGACAAGTTCGGTATTTTACACTTAAAGCCCTGTTTTTAGATCGTTTCTGATGAAATAGAATGGTTAAGATTGAAATTTGGACACATGCTGCTGGAGCGAGAATTTTCGGTTTCTGTGGTAGCACCCCCCCCCCCACCTCCACAATGGCTGCATAGGTGCACTGGAACAATCCTTCCTAAAACGCATTAAACTTTCGTTTACAAAGACGTGAAACTCACCGAGTGGTCAGGGGTGTTCACTGATATGCTCACACAAAAATCGCTGCAAAAGATGCTTTCCAACAGGTGTTTTACCATTCGTTGTAAAACTGTGGACCTATTTTTCCAAACGCCTCACATCCGTACATTCTTCCGCTGAGAGCTTGAATAATAGACACTCCAGCCCAGTTGGTGGCGATAATGCACCTTTGCCAATTGCAAGCAAACCACTGGCATTTCATTGAACAAACAGAAGAAGCAGAAGATCGCTGTCTTAATTGTTTGGATAGCCTAGCATACGATACCGCGACTGCATAAGACTACAGAAAGAATACAAACAACCCCATTTCCGTTTCCGGTGGCGGAGTAATACCGTACCTCACAGCACATCCAATACAAGTCAATGGAGTTGGACAAAAACTATGATAAAACCTGTTGGAAAGCATCATTTGCAGCGATTTTTGTGTGAGCATATCAGTGAACACCCCTGACCACTCGGTGAGTTTCACGTCTTTGTAAACGAAAGTTTAATGCGTTTTAGGAAGGATTGTTCCAGTGCACCTATGCAACCATTGTGTAGGTGGGGGGGTGCTACCACAGAAACCGAAAATTCTCGGGCCAGCAGCATGTGTCCAAATTTCAATCTTAACCATTCTATTTCATCAGAAACGATCTGAAAACAGGACTTTAAGTGTAAAATACTGAACTTGTCCTTTAATGTCTACATTTGAAAACGCATCGGTAGCACTTTATTTTACAGTCCTGTTCCACATGTACATACATGTACTTATTATAGTAATTACAGTAACTGGGTGATGACTAGGTACTAATCCTGTACCTACCCCTAAACCTAACCTTAACCCATGTAGTTACTTTATATTAACCAGTAAGTACACGTGACGTAAGTGCACTTACTGTAAACTAAAGTGCAACAAACGCATCTTTTTCCTCTACATTTTGGTCTTTTGTCCACACTGAGATGGCGATTTTGTCCTTTGAAGACTCTCTAAAGTGGGTAAATTGAAAACGCTGTGACTTTGTACAATCTTCATATTACATTTCTTGAAAAAAGACAAAAAATTTACTCTCAATTGCTGTCCTTTGGCAAAACATGAGGGCTATTGCACTTTTGACCTTAAAATGGCTATTGAGTGGTGACCGGTGAGATATTTTGCAAATAAAATGATCGTGCCAGAAGAAAAGTATGAATTTTATTATGTCTGGTCTCTCAGTATCATCTCAGTAAGCTTTTAGTAAATTTAATGTGAGTGCAGGAAGATCATTTAAGCACCATTCAGTGAGGATGAGAAACTTTTGGAAAACACTTGAAACGCTATGTGGACGGAGAGAGGTTTGAAACGAAAACAAATGTATCTGGATTAATATAGATGTTTACACGACCCCACTCTAAACTAAAAAAAAAAACTTTTTATGCATTTTGATCGTTCATTTACACGACAACAGCGTTTTGGGGGCCTGAAAATGCTAGTTTTTGAAAACGGCACTGCTATTGTCTCCGTGTAAACTACAAAAACACGAATTTGTGAAAACGGCGATTTGGTTTTTTGGCGTCATGTGTATGCGTATTACATCACTCTATAGACGAGCAGTGTTTCTTTACAAACATCGCCTACTACTGGCCTGGCAGCAGAATACAGCGTTTTTAATCGTTTTCTCAGATCCGTGCAAACTGGGATCGATTTGACAAAGTTTTTGTCTGTGCGCGAAAAACGAAAAGGAAAAACGTTTCCGTTTTTAATACATCGTGGTCGCGTAGAAATATAATTGTTCATTGTTTGTTCATGTGTTAACTTTTGATTTTCAAAATGTATAAGTAAATGTTGAAATTAACATTGACTAATATTAATAAATGCAGTAGAAGTATTGTTCATTGTTAGCTCATGTTAACTAATATAATTTTAACAAATGGAACCTTACAGTGTAAATTTGCTTCAGAGAACAAAGAAACCCACATTTCACTGGCATATACTGAAGCACATCACATAAGGTAACTCTGGCTCGTCTCCTCATATGTATGAGTCTCAGTTTCAAAAGAGGAAGGATTTTTTCCACCACAATCCAAAGAAACAGCACACAAACGAATGGAGCCGTGCCACGGTGTGGAAAAGACGCATGTCCAGCCTCATGCTTCACGTCAGGGCCTCCGCCAAAGAAAACTGTGGTCGGAAGAATCCTTTAATAGTGCCTGATCTGTGTCACCTGAGACTGGAATCATCCGAAACTCAGAAACCACACGGCCAAAGTCATGGACGTGGATATTTGCAGCAGCTGAGTCTCTCTAATGAAGGGCTCCCACCGCAGACCACTCCGAAATGCATCACAATCTGCCCTACTTTCACATTGAAACGCCTGGGCTCTGGATAGGTCGCAATCCAGACATCTATAACAAATGCACAGTGGTTTTCCCACAGACTCTAAGATTACAGTTTGCCTTATTTATCTCCATCATGACTGTCATGTGACAGTCGAGCACATGAAAACGACTCACACTTCTCAGGGAACGGTGACAGAATTTTCCAACTGTGTGACTGATGCAATCTAATGGTGACAAAGCCTGAGCAGAACATTTCCTATTCTACCATCCACAGTATACTGAGCGCTAGTGCCATCTCGATAGCAAACTTTCAGTAATCAAAAATAATAGGGTATATTAAAGGGATAGTTCACCCATTTACTCGCCTCATGTCGTTCCAAACCTGTGACTTTTTTCTTCTGTGGAACATAAAAGATGATATTTTGAAGACTGTTGAGGTCCAAACACACACTGACTTTCACTCTATGGACAAAAACAACGAGAAATGAGTAAATGATAAGAGAAATTTCATTTTCAACTATCTGTTTTAGCACACTTTAAAAAAAATAAAAAAATTAATTGATATTATTAATATTAAATATTATCACATTAAATTAAAATACTTACCAATAAACATGGAGAGTGTTCCTGGAAGCATGTTTGAGAAAACAATTATTTGCAATAATTGAAATTATTGTTGTTGACATTACATATATATATATATATATATATATATATATATATATATATATATATATATATATATATATATGTATGTCCACTTTAGTGTATAATATATATATATATATATATATATATATATATATATATATATATATATATACACACATATACTAAAGTGGATATATATATATATATATATATATGAATAAAATATTATATTAAATATAATGGATTACTATGCCATTGAAATAAAAATTCTGGCCAATACCGATAAGCCGATAATTATTTTCATAGTTGATAAATAGTCAATATTAAAATGTATGCTTTTTTTTTTTTTTTTTTTTTTATATGGATGAAAATTCATTTTAAGATTTGCTAAAGAATAAATTTAACAGTGTATTAAATTATTAGTGTTTTTAAAGATTAGCTTTGGTACCATTTAACACACACTTGAAGTTAATCTGAATATAAAAAATGCCGGAAATAAATTTACAATCAAGTATCTAATATCGACCAATAGGTTACTGATATGAATTACAAAATCTGACAACCGATATGGTACGGATATGTGCATCCCTACTTTTAACCCCTATAATTTAGTATTATCACTCATATTTTAGTATCAGTAACCCTGAGCACACAAAAACTAAAACCAACATCACACATCTACAAGCCACAGAGAGTTGTGCTTTTTCAGATCGTCCAAGAAGAAGTTGTCATTTGGTGCTTCCACCAAACCTCTGCTTCCAGTTCAGACCAACTGTTGGCGAAGAGACGGAGACACAGAAAAGACTGGTTAGTGTCACACAGGACAATGTGGTCCATTAAGAAGACCACACAGGGCTCCAGACACTTCTCCAGTGAGATAGACGCTATCAGAGTGAGTGACAGGTGCTGGTTTTTTGTCCCATCTCGTTCTCTGATAGTACAGATGAACAAGCCTCCCGACACGCTCCAACTGTTTATCATCAGACGGCTTGATTTCCTCTTACAGAGAACAGATGGCTTCCTCAACGGCTCTGTGCTCGCCAGTTTCCACTTTAGTTCTCAGCACAGACGTTTCGTGAGATCTGGGCCCGCGCTAGATTCGTCCCACAGAAGAAATAATGGGAAAACTAGCACTATCAATACCGTTAAATATACATATTATTGCGACAGTGGTGGGATAGAATATACATACTGTACTAGTTATGTTTATCAGATTCAAATAATGCAGGCACATTTAAAAGTTTGGGGTCAGTAAGACTTTTTTTGAAAAGAAATTAATAAATGTATTCAGCAAAGATGCATTAAATTGATTTAAAGTGACGATAAGATTATAATATTACAAAATATCACAATTTCCACAAAAATATTAGGCAGCACAACTGTTTTCAACATTGATATAAATAAGATATGTTTCTTGAGCATCAAATCATCAATTTTGAATGATTTCTGAAGGACACTGAAGACTGGAGTAATGATGCTGAAAATTCAGCTTTGAAAATATATGAAAATAGATAATATTTCTCAAAATTACTGTTTTTTATTGTATTATTGATTACATAAATGCAGCTTTTGGTGAGCATAAGAGAAAAACATTTTTAATATTTTGTGTTATTTAAAAGAAAGTACCACAAGTATAGATATAAAATATAAATCTGAATTGAAATTATTTTATTATGTGAGAAGAAAAAGGGTGGAGATTGATATTAGAGTTTAGCTGTTATTATACAACATTTTCTGAATACACAATCCTGCGATTGACCAATCACAATCAAGTATTCCAGAATGCCATGTAATAAAGGATAACATATGACAGACATTTTCCATTGTATTTTGTCAGCTAGCATTTGTCAAACTTCATTCACAGTAAGACTTGCTAATGTCATCCTCAATCCATTATGAAGTTTATACTGGCCTCAGCTGTCTGCAACGCATTCATGTAGGAATGCTTGGAAGAACAGGCTAGCATGTCAGCAATGTGTAGCGGGACTTTGAAGTGTCAGCCTGGGTCAACATAAACAACAGGTACGGCAGTAACAAACCTCAGAAACAGGTGGTCCGGTCATGAGTGAACCAATACGTGCTGGTGGCCGCAGGAAATGTTTCCGCTCAAGGACTGGATCGATGTGATCGATTGCTTTTGACAGATTTTTACATTTTCTGAAGAAAAAAAAAAAACATAAGCATGTTAATCTGCTGGATATTTTGGATGGATATTTTCAGTTAATGCATTAGTCAACATGAACCAGCTATGAGCAATATATTTTCCAGCATTTATTCATCTTTGTTAATGTAAACAATTATTCATCGTTTGTTCACAGTGCATTAACTAATGCTAACAGATACAACATAACAAATTAGAAAATGTAGGAATTATCATTAACTGGTTAGTTCATGTTACCTAATGTACACTGCCCGGCCACACAAAATAAAGTCGCTGTTTGGATTTCATAGGCAAATGCTTAAGAGTCTATGATTGGATTGGAATACATTGATGAACCTTTTGATGTTAATAACATCACAACATTTATTTCCATCAAGAGGTTCGTCCATTTTTGGTCAAGATCTTGTATTGTCAATGCAAGAGTCCAGCACTGTGTAAAGTCTCCTCCAGCACATCCCAAAGACTTTCAAAGAATTTAAGCTCTGGACTCAGAGGAGATGATTCATGTGTGAAAATGATTCTTCATGCTCCTCACAACCATTCTTTCACAATCTGAGCCTGATAAATCTTGACATTGTCATCCTGGAATATGGCCATGATGTGTCTCATACATGGTTGTTTAAGAAATGAAAAGCTACACACTCCATCAATTAGGGTTAGAAGAACTTCTGCCAAACATAACATGCTTGAAACATAATAATCACTGAAATATTGATCCAGTCATTGACTCTTAAGCATTTGCATTTTGAAATCCAAACAGCGACTTTTTTATTTTTTTGGCCGGGCAGTGTAACTAATGTTATCAAATGAAACCTTACTTAAAAGTGTTTATTTTTTTTATTTTATTTTAATTGTCTGTATAGTTTTTATCAATTTTTAATAGTAATATTTTTTTAAGTATCTGTTCGTTCGGCTTTTCTTTTTTTTTCTTTTTTTTTCACACAATAAAAAGTCAATGTGTGTTTGGTCCTCAACGATCTAAAACTATCTGTCCACAGACGTAAATGATTAGGTGAACTATTTTTATCTCACATCAAGCTAAATATACCAAATTTGACTGTTAATGTTCCATCAGGACTTTTAAATATTAAAGGACGGTACTGGGTTTATGATTTTATTAAACTAAATAAACGTTGCAACTAATATTTTTAAACGTATTTTTACTTTTTTATTTTTTAATATTAGTTAACGAAAAGTTAAAGGTATAGCGGAGGATCTTTCCGAATTTTAGATAAGAACCGCCCTCTCCACTTTTTGAAAAGTTTGATTGATTCACCAGAATGATTGACAATTAGGAGGACCAATAGTATAGGTGATCCACCCGGAAGTAAAAAATCCTCCGCTATACCTTTAAGTGAATAAAAACTTGCTAACTATAAAAAGTCTCCTTTGCTCACCACCATGTTGTTGGCCTGGTTTATAATGTGACATAAAATATGCGGGGTCAAAGGTTTTGAAAAATCCCTAAGTATTAGCAATAACTATAGTGACGTAAGTATTAGCAAACCACTGTTCCCAAACAATTGCACCTGATATTTCCACAGATATGGTTTGGCGTCTTTAAAATGTGGAACTTGAGAGTGGAAACCGCTCCGGACATCTTTGGAGAGCAGACGACAGTCATTGGCATGTCAAAGGGCCAAGTGTTCACATATGGTCACATAGCTGAACTAATGGCTGACAGGCCTCAGCAAGGGCATTAAAGTGACCCTGCCTCCAGGACAACACAAGCACGGACCAGCGCTCTGTAAACACGCATCCAGAAACCTGTAAACACACAATTAGGCCATTAATGTTGCACAAAGGCCTACTTACTCCTCTCTTCACATTTGATATCTCACCCACAATATAAACAGGGTTTTTCTTTATTCCAAAGAACCTGTAGATTTAAACGACACAATCAGAAAGTCTGTAATTACGTGAACTAATGAAAACATAAATGTACACTGAAAAATTGTTTGGTGTAATTTACTTTGGATCACTTTTCAATCAGAAATGGCTAATTTTACATTTACAATTTACAACTTCAAAGAAATCATTTTTTAAACTGTACCAACCATTCATGTCCATATAGCACAAACGTACAGGATGAGTTGCACATCAAAGTTGAATAAGCACCATGGGACTGTTTAAATAGTTAAACCTCAAGTTTTCCAGATTCCCAGCATGCATTGCAGCTTGAAATATTTATGTGGTCACTATTATTTAAAAATGATCATTGCTTTACATCTTAGGGTCTTCATTTATGCTGCTGCTGTTCATATTTTTACTGAATTTAGAGATTTGAGATTGGTGTATCTAATCGCAACTCTAAGGTTTAATATATTTACCTGAAAGGTTAAACAATCATTATTTGCCTTGATAAGAATTTTCAGTCATTAGTTGAGTTAACTTCACAAATTGACTGTAAAACGTTGCCTTTTTTAAAAGTTAGGTCAGCTTTTTTTTGTTTTACAGTGTTGTTATCTGAGGCATATCATCTCAATTGTAGCAAAAGCTAACAGACCTGTGGGAAATCCTTCACGGATCTGACAGTGTGAGAAAGTTAGCGCACAGATTTGAAGCAGACAGCTTACAATGGACCTTATCTGTATTGAGTGTTTATGATAGATAAGGTTTGGGGAAAAGCCTGCCTTCAGTGACAGCCATCAGACGCTCATAGTGTTCTGATAGAAAGCCTGGACACATCTTGAGATTGTTAACAAATAGACTGCTTCATACAGATAAGCTCGACAGAGATTCAGTACAATCGCAGGGACGTTTTTCGACATATGAGACTATTTGAATACGCAATAGGAACAGCTTTGTTTGGTTCGAGTTCCAAGCCTGACCATTTCATAATCAGGCCTGAATTAGTTTTTTGTCATCAGCATGCAATATTTGTTTTCTATTTAACTGTTAACTATTTCAATCTCTGTCACGGTAAGGGCAAGATTTGAATAATTCAAATGCATGTGTACAGTACACGTAAATGAAGGGAGAAGGACATAGTAAGGCTTTCATTTGAGATGGAACATTTTCATTTTGCCTGATATACAGTATTTTCTTTTGTTTTGAATGTTCCGCTCTAAAATTGGAAGTCAAAGAAGAAGTAATTATCCTCTAAATTGAGCCATTTCGCATAATTATTTCTTGGAATGTAATGTTTTTTACTGAGCTACAAAGAACATTGAAACTCGCCATTTTATATGCCGTTTGTGTCGCATAATGGGTTTTCCCATCAGCTCCAGACTGCGCTGGTTAATTTGGGAAGAGGTCTTGTTCCCTCCGAGAGCACAATTTAATGAGGGATATCATCCAACTGAGAGAAGTTACATTTATTTATATATTTTACATTTATTAATGTATTTGTCTTTCAAGATTTCAATTTGCAGACACTTGATATAGATGAAGGAGGAATGATGGCTGTAATTTTGGTAATCAAATAAAAGATTGTATTGACACATACGTCAATATATGTGTACATTTATATTTTCTTTATTTAACCTGTTGTTAATGTAGAATATATTACAATTACAACCAAATGTGTGTGTGTGTGTGTGTGTGTGTGTGTGTGTGTGTGTGTGTGTGTGTGTGTGTGTGTGTGTGTGTGTGTGTGTGTATGTGTGTGTGTATATATACAGTATACACATAAAAAAAATATATATATATATACATAAAAAAAATATATATATACATATATATATACACACATATACACACATATATATATATATATATACACTGAAAAAAATGTTTCGTTGAATTTAATAAAAATTATCATCACAGTTGCACACAATTGATTTTAGCTACATTTAAACAAATGCATTAAGTTGAACTAAAATTGATTAAGTTCAACTTAATGCATTTGTTTAAATGTAGCTAAAATCAATTGTGTGCAACCACTTACGATAAAAATTTATTAAATTCAACGAATATGCACACATATATATATACACACACACATATATTTACACATATATATACACACACACATATATATAATATATATTTACACGCACACATATATATATACACATAAAAATGTACACACACACACACACACACATATATATATATATATCTTTATATATAAATGCAAAAGTACGCATCAATAAAATGTCATAAAATTCTATATTAAAATGATATATATGCACACAAATTATTAAATGTTTAATATGTAATATAAATATCATGCTATCATCCAATATACCTTAACAACCACCAACAACATTCACAAGTGCTGTTTGTAATCCCTCTAAACAAATGTGATTCTTAAATTGAATCCATAAAATTGAGATTATACACCAACTAAGTAACTAATGGGTCTTTATGCCTCTTTTTAATCTGTCTGTGACCTTTTAAAGTTCATGTAGCTCAAAACAGAGAGCACTTAAGACTTAGTTGCTCCCCAGATGACCAGTTCAGCCATATGAGTGTGAAGAGAATTATGACCCATTTTATGGGGCAAGTTAGTTACTCCTTTGTTTATAACTAAATGCGACTAGTGTTCTGAGAACAGTGTAGCAAATGTAAAATTTATGTACAGCCTCAGGCAATGGTGATTTTTTTTCCCAGTGTTGCATCAGTGAGTTGATCTTTGCATTCCTAGTCTTATCTGTAAATCTTTACGTAGCCGCAAACCACAACCCTGGCACATACGTGAAAAAGCTTCACATCGTGGAAGCCTTGTTCTGCAGGTCACATGATCGTGAGCAAAGGGACGATCTGAATGAAGGGTGACCTCTACTGAAAGAGAAACATGACTGACATCACCCAACTATGTAAGGTCAAAGGTCACAACTGGAGTGATACACAGTGATACCCATGAAGTATCTGGACACTTAAGCCACAAAATATATAAATGTCATTGCATTAGAAATCTCAAATCAAATCCATCTGCAAAGAAAAGCTTTTCTGAAAACTATAACTTTACTTCTATTTAACATTTTTGAGCAATAAGTCAAAAAGTTCCTCTAAAGTGCAGCCTTGGAGAGCAGAAGAGAAAATCTTACCAACTCCAATCTTTAACAATAGTGTACTTGTCTAAACACTTTAGGGGTCATTGAGTGCACATTAAATTCACCAGGTCATCTAGTCTTCTAGTGCAAAACAAAATAGTTCTGATCTACTGTAAAACACCCATTTGGGAGTAGCTAAATTTCCATCATAAAAAAACGTAGATATTGTGGAACAGATTCCATGTTGGCCATTTTAAATTGGCAGACAATAGCATGGCAGGGTTTGTATGAGTTAATGCACTCTAAAAGCCCCAGTGGGAGAGTTGTTATTCAGCCGATGGGAGCCGTTTCTGCAGCTGAAAAGTTTGTGAAACGGTGCCCGCTCCTTTGGTTCCTCACAGCAAGACAGCAGTCTATAATGGGCGGCGATTGTTCTCAAGACAATACGGCTTTTTAAAGGGTGCCACCGCGATGGTAAGTATATATATGAAATATTGTTATCCTGGCTCAGAGAAATCAGAGCGGTCAGGCTGTCTAACCACAGTCACGCAGTGGCGCCACAATCCCGTGGACAGCTTCCACGCTTGTGCCGCTCGAGAACAGCGCCCACGGGTGTCTGGATGGTGAACCGGAGCAATAATCTATTACGAAATCATTTCTTCTTTCTCAAAGTGACATTTCAAGGTGGACAATTGGTTCCTCAAAAGTGACGGAAAGGAAGAAGTTGAGAATCTTTTGTACATGACTGGTCAGTCTCTTAAAGTCAACTTTAAACGCTCAGAGCACATTATTTGACGTATTTTTAAAAATAATGATAAAAGACTAAAGATCCTATTGTAAAAACCTGTTAATTGGTTAATGGTCAGATATCTTACTCTATATGGTGAAAAACTGTAATAGGTCAAATGGGACATTTCATTTAATTTTACAGTAAAATATTGTTAAATGTACAGATTTGGAAGTCAAAAAGAACAAGACATGTTATAATTGGAAATAAAATAATTACACCCTATTGTAATTGTTAGTTTTCTTATTAATCTTCCTCCCAGTGGGTGTCTATGGCAGCCCTATGAACAGAATATAGAAAAATGCTGAAAATTGGCACACTTGTAGTGATGTAATGAATAGTGACCAACTTTTTTGAGATCTGAAAAATTATTTACTTATAACTTTTGAACAGTTTGTCAGAATTATGATCTTGGTGTCTATGGCTTCCTTAGGTTAAACCGAATCCGTGGATACCGATTTTGCCAGGATTGGACCAACCGCCAGTCATTCTGACACCATTTTGAAATTTGCCAAAAAGCTGCAATACCTTTTAAACGATTTGACATATAATCCCAAAATTTGGTAGGGTTCATTGACAGCATGTGCTGAAGGAACATGAGAGGTTTGAACACAGCGCCACGTAGTGTTCCAGATTTATAAGGTTTTTTGCAAAAAATTTGCAAAACTGTCCAAAAGTTGTTTTTTCTGTCACTATTTATCTTGTTTTATGCTGATTCCGACTACATCTCATTTGCAATTTTCCATTAATGTGCCTGTCCACCGTATTGATTTTTTTTATGATTTTTTTTACACCATGCCTGGGTCTTCTGTGGACATTTTCATGGCAAGAAAATTTATGATAAAACTATATCCGGGTTTTACAATCTTTATATATATATATATATATATATACCTCTGCAGAGTTAACTGTGCCTGTTAACTATATGCTAGTTAGCTTAGCATATAATCAAATAGCATGCTAATCAGAGGCCATTCTTTCTTTAAAAGTAACGAATCTTATGTCTAAAAATATTCATTGTGTTGATGGTTTTGTGTTTGTATGACACCGTCCACCTTCTTTATTTTAGTATTTACTTCAGCTTGTGGAAAATTGAGTTTACTCTTTACCACCCGTGTTTTTAAAGTGGTTGTCCGTGTGTGATATATTTGAGTAATTTGGTTTATTAACATTATTTCAGTTAATATAGTATTTTACAGAAAATTTAAGGTAAATCTGTAAAACTTAAACATTGCTACCATATTTTCAGTATGATAAAGTTCTGGCAACCACATCTGCCTTCTTTTACCATAAATTTCACAGAGAAAAGTGGGCGTACCAAAATGGAGTCAGCCAACAAGCAAAGTTGTTTTTAGAGGGGGAGCAAGTGAAAGATTATGAAGACAAACCTTTTTCTTTGGAAAAAAAACATGCATAATCATTTACAACAAGACCAGGAGTGAATTTCAGTTTCATGTTGACTTTTAGCATACTCTGGTGTGCACTATTTCTGGCTTTAATACACATTTCTTGGCCTCAAAATGGCGGCAAACACTTTCAATTCACCAGGCCAAACGCATGATATTAAAATGGGTCAGCTGCCCTGCCTAAATATGACATCTTTCAAACCCCAAAATGTCGCAGTGCTCCTGTTTTTCGCATCAAGACTTCCCCCTTCAGACCACCAGCACCCCGAAGAGAAACCACTTGAGGGAGCGGGACCGGCCTGTAACCAGGAAGAACAGGGCGGCTGTTTATTTCTGGTGCATCTCTACCGAATGACTCACAAGTTGGCTGCAAAACCAGTTCAGTCTCCAACAGCTGAGCATGTGCCAGCTCCAAAGGCATATAACTTGTGCGCTGCCCACCCGCTCCGCTTTACCCCCGTCTCAATCGCAACGCTCGTCATCTGCCTATTTTCTCCTGCGTTTAATCCCCCTGTAATCATCAGATGCAGCGTTTTACAATCAACATTGGATCTGACCTTGAGCAGGTTTAGAAACGGCCAGACACATTAGTGGATGGGTACGAGGCCGGGCATGGAAGAGAGAGAGAGAGATTAAGTATAAGTGGGCGGCTCTCTGCTTCACTGGAGTTGAAACACACATTCGATGTCCCTATTATAGAAGACAGTGGGCCAAATACAAACAAGCACTGCAAAGCGAAACAAATCCACATTAATAGTAGTATCATTAAGGTTGTATAAAGTATTTACAGTATGAGGACTATTTCAAAGTATTAATCAACTAAAAGACAAAAAAAATAAAAATTTGCATGCTTGTTGACTAAACTACAAATGAAGTCATGATTGGTCTAAGTGGGAATATACATTTACCCATTAAAACATTTCTTACCAAATTGACACGTGGGCAGCCAATCTAGGACTTGATGGAGATGCACTTTTAAGATCTTTCTTATGTACACTACCTTTTGAAAGTTTGGGGTCAGCAAGATTTGAAAGCTAGCTAAAGACAAACATTAGTGAAAGTACTAGTCGTGTACGTTGTTTTCTGTATCATACTAGAAATAAACTTGCAAATACAATACATTAATTGCAACTTCTAGAATAATAGTGTGGGTTATTCACATTTAATCTCATAAATGCAACATGTCAGGCCCTCCAAATTCATCCTTATTTTAGGCTTGACCCTCTACGTAGAAAGCAACACACCATGTTATTCACTGAGATCTGAAGCATCATCTGGATTGCAACTGTGACATGGACAACAATTAAGGAGGAGGAAAAAGTTGAAATATTTCCGATCAGCATACTTGGTGACTCAACTACAAATAAAGTAATGATTTATCCTAGTGGGAATATAGACAAACATTTTCCCATAAAACACAGCCATGTGGGCAGTCAATCTAGGATCATGTGGAGATGCACTTTCAAGTAGATATATTGAAATGTATCATGTACACTACCTTTCGAAAGTTTGGGGTCAGTAAGATTTAAAAAAAAATAAAAAATTATATATATACTTTATTCAGCGAGGACGCATTAAATTGATCAAAAGTGACAATTAAAAGACATTTAATGTTACAAATAAATTCTTACAACTTATTAACTTTCTATTCAACAAAGAATTAATCAAAAATATGAAGCAGCACAACTGTTTTCAACATTGATAACAATCAGAAATTGTTCTTGAGCACCAAATCAAAATATTAAAATGATTTCTGAAGGATCATGTGACACTGATGCAGTAATGATGCTGAAAATTCAGCTTTGATCACAGGAATAAATTACATTTTACATTATATTAAAAACATTGTTTTAAACAATAATAGTAATAATATTTGATGTATCTTGCAGACCCCAGATGTATAAATGGTTGTGTACCATTTTTATTCTTTAAAAGAAAAGAGCCTATTTCTCACACACACACACACACACACACACACACACACACACCCTCTGGTTAACCCCTATAGTTTTCATTGAACCAAGTGCTAAAAAAGGACAAAAAAAAGGAACTCTGTGGTAAGCTAACATTAGATGACTTAAAATAGTAGCATGCACATGATCTTAAATATTCAAACATGAGATTATGCTATTTTAAACATTTGAATTAAGTTCAAATAAAAACAAGGCTTATAAAAAATAATAAAAGGCTATATAACCATTTGGATATCGGATTCAAATCATCAGCTTACACTAGACCTGAAAATGAGTCTATGGTCATTATTTAATATGATCAACCTGGTTGTTTATCATCTCATCGACTTTTCAGTAGCCTATCATGGGTGCTAATGAGCAGCGCACCTTGGGTTTCAACTCTTGCAAGACTGTATTCACTCAACAACCAAACCAACCAACAAAAATGAAGACACAGCTTTGACAGTCTCACAAATTCCCCAAAAAAGCCCCCCGTGGGCAAGCCCTGGTTCGTGGGAACTGCTGAGGTGACAGATCCCGGCATCTCTTCCCATAGAGCTCAGGGACAGAAGACATCGCTTATCCTGACCTACAGTCAGTTAGACATGATGAGCTGCTTCCAGCAGTCAGCTGACCCTCTGTGGACCAATCCGAGCAAAAGAAATCCCATGCTGGAGGTCATGGAAAACCTCTCCCTGAGAGGTCCAGATTTACTTACTCAGCAGAACACATAAAACTGCTCTTGGACAACGCGTAACGAGGAAGACGGACATCTCCAGGCCAACATGTCACCCTCAAAAATGCATTTTTTTTCTCCTGGGGAAATTTGTGGCTCGGAACAGTTCATATGCGTTTCTAAAACGGATGAGCTTGTGTTTGAGCGATAGTAATTGGATCGTATACACTCTAAAAATAAACTTAAAATGGATGGATACGCCAGTCTTTTTAACAAATGTTTCCCTCCAAGTTTAAATTACCGTGTGTGAGGGAAATGTCTTAGAAGGTTTTGAAATTTGTACGAGTAGGCCATGATCGTGTGGCTACGACTTAAGATACACCAAAGTTAAATATGCTCCAAATTACAGTCGTTACGAGACCCTCAAAGCCAAAATTAAAGGGCGAACGCCCAGGCGGTACTATTGACTTCTTTATTGAATGGCTGCTCTGTATAATTAGCAAAGCAAACTAATCCATCTGATCTAAACCATCTGAGCGCATTGTGCTGTGATTCAGATGATGTTTCGTGATGGCACCTACTCTAGAATCAACCAGGAGTCTCATCACAACAGAGCTTTGATGTCCGTCTGCGGTCCATTCAAGGTTTTTGGTTGGTTTCTAAGGCGAAACATTGATCTGACGGAGGATGCTGTCCCTGGAGACTCTTCTGACAGCTGAGAAGGAAGCCATTACTGCCACTACGGCCTGATGGTAATGACAGGATGACCTTTAACCTCAGGTTTCCCTCATCTAAAGCACGCCAGTGATTTTCAGAATATCGTATTACGACATTTAACCACATTTCGCCATCAGATGATTTCAGCAGATTAAATTGTTGCTGTTTTCAGTTCTATTTATAAACCCTTGTCTAAAAATATCTCAAAAGCTCAGAATTGTCTGTGTTTTTCCTATGTATGATTTCAGGAACCAGTCACTAATGTGAAAACAGAAAAAACTTAAAATACATGTACAATACTAATATATATATATATATATAAATTGCACCTAGCACAAACATGCACATATGTACATATGTATATATATATATATATATACACACACATATACACACTGTATTTATATGTAGATATACAGTATATATATATATATATACACACACACACGTGAGTGTGTACATATACATTTATTTATATGTACATACACACACACACAAACATACATACACACACACACTCATATACATACATACATACGTATACATACATATATATATACACACACATTATATAAACACAAATATAGGTTAGATGCGATTAATCGATTTGAAAGCAATACACACACACACACATAATATGAATTATTTTATTATAATTCCATATAATTATAATAAAATAATTCAGCTCAAAATTGTCCAAACAAATTGTGGGTAATATTCCAGGTTTTCACTGACTTAGTACTTGAAAAACTGCATTGGTTCTTGCTTCTCATAAATAATTGTGAAGATAGTTGAAAAATTTAATATGCACAAATACAAGACTTAAATCTTAAATATTTTAAGAATTATAGTTCATAGTTACATAGAAGAAATTCATACATGTTTCAGGGTGAACTACTCTTAATTTCTAAAATGTCTCCATTGTCTCTTTACTAAAATAAGGATGCACTTTATTAATTTTAATCTCATTAAAATGTTCTGTAAATGTAAAAAAATTAAAAGTAAAAATGTATTCTTTAATAAAGATAATACTGTCATGGGGGGGGGGGTGCTTATTTGATCCATTTCGACAGGCATTCATCAAATCATCTTGCTAAATTCTTTGGCCTGATTTGTTGTTTAGATGTAGTAGACAAAAACACACACACACACACACACACACACACACACAAACGACTTATATTCATCTTTGGTCTGCTGGCCCGTATCCATGACAACGGTTTCCGTGCTGATGTTCTGTGTAGGACTGTCCTTACCTCACGCTTCCAGACAGAGACACACTGACCAAATTATCCTCACAGCGGCACAGATACGCATGGAGTCATCGCTGTCAGCCTCTGTAGAGCTGTGGTCACATGTTTAATTTTGGATAGTGTTGTAAGAGGTGATGCTCAACACATTCAGCCATTTAAAGCTTTCCTGTCACCTCACCGTCAAGTCGTTTTGACAGCTGAATCGATCCCGCATAGGCAGACATCTGGCCAAGGAACAAAACTTTTGTAGATGTCAAACTTTTTCCAATGAACCGGAGAAGCTAAAGGTTTCCTTTACACACAAATTCTGCCACAGATGTGAACTAGCATGCAATTTGAGATTCAAATTTATGTTGTATTCATAGGTTTCCTTGACTTTGCATGGATTCTGATGAAATATAATTTAAAGTTATGGTCTTTTTGGAAAAAAAAAAATCTCTCTTTTTGAAAACCCAGCAAAACAGCTTTTCTATGAATAATGTCTCCCTCTATTGGCCAAGACTGAATAATCCCCTTTTAAACCTTATAAATCAACACGCCACTAAACTAAACAAGGGACGAAAAGGCAAAAAAAAAAAAAAAAAAAAAAACAACCTTCAATAATACATCACAATAATTAGGTTATGGATTCAATACATTCATAATCAGAATTTTAAATTAACTATACAAAAGATCAGGATGAGCATTATACGATTCAGCTTTTGAGGAATTATTTCTATTTAACGCTATTATTACATATGTTATTTATATTTAATATTATGTATATTTAATATAATCTTGCAACAAGTGACCTTAAAAAAGTGGAAAAAAATAGCAAACCTATGCGGTTTCAGAAAAATTGAGCTGCATTGCCTGGAATCAGTTTAAAATTGAATCAACAATGTAAAGACAGGATTGCAAAATAAATATGCTATCATAGGATAATATGATTATCAATGTGACTGAAGACCATTCTGCCCTTTATTCAAAGAGACGAGCGAAAAATGATATTTTTACTGTGTATTTACAATAAATAGTACTTTGGAATGTTATTTCAGATGCAAAAATGAACAACTACAATACAAACTATTAATATTAAAGACACATCTGCAATGATAAAATACAAAATATCCCTATAAAAATCAAACCAACCTATTCATGACCTGTTCAAACTTCACGGCCAGGTCAGTTCAAGCTTCTGTCCAAACCTTAGCACCGATCAGACCTACCGTTCCATACATTTGAAAAGTGGTTTACTGTTCATAAGATTAGTTTGTCTGATGGAGTGGATCTTTGCAGAACATGTGCAGGCAAATCTTCACCAAACGGTTTCATTGAGTCACAGCTGCTCACGAGTCTCCGGTCATGATGGAGATGAACTCCTCTTGATTAACTGAAAGACAGTACAAGAACAAATGTGATCACTTAAATTTACTTTGCTTTTAACCTACTTATTCACAGCACAGACAATTAATATTTTGCTGATTAAATTACATATCATAACTCTTCACAACGCCAAAGGACACACAAACAGCTTTCAACGCAGCCTTCACTTCCACTGTTCCCATTTTTGTTGGCTGCAACACATTAATTTGCTGGGTCTTAATTGAGAAAAGCACTTTGGGTCAACTGGGAAAAGCACAGTAATTACTTCCATTCATCAGAGGCAATAAAAATAGCACTTTTTCCCTCTCCCTAGATAAAAATCCAGCAACTTACTCTCTCCGTCCCCATCAGTGTCAAATTCATCAATCATGGCTCGCAGGTCTTCGTCACTCATGTCTTCGCCCAGTTCACGAGCGACTCGCCGCAGGTTTCTCAGGCTTATCTTTCCGGTTTCATCATCATCGAACAGCTTAAACGCCTTCATTATTTCTTCTTTTGGGTCTCGCTCCAATATCATGTCCGTCACTTTAAGAAAATGACATTATTTGAAGTATAAATGCTAGTGAAGTATTCACACAAAGCAAGCAGAAGATTTATAATGTTACATACATAAATGTTACATTTATCTGCTCCAGATTTCAGCAATATCATTTTGCAGTCTAGGCCTGCTGATGAGTAGTGAACTCAACTTACCCACTTCTTTGAAATCTTCGAAAGTTATTTTCCCAGTTCCTTCTCTGTCATAGTCTTTTAAGATCTTTAACACATCTACTTTCTTCACCTCAAAACCCAGAGCTCTCATCGCTACCTGGAACACAAGTTTTAAATATCAGCAATTTTTGAGCAACTATTGTTGATGTTTAAAGGTGCACTATGTAACTTTTTGTTCAAAATGAACTAAATTGACATAATGAGTCAATACACCATCAATCCTTCTTCCAAAACGTGTTTTTGTCTTACCCTGATTCACAATGATAAGCCCGTTATAAGCGTTTCTATTTTAGTTCGAGCAGGATGTTTTTCCGTAGAAATTGCGTCCTTACGTTAGGGGTATGCCGGTTTCAGAATTGGTGATGACGGTTATGGCGTGAGTCAAATGTGACGGTTCGTAACATAACCGTTGTCGTCGTCATCGTCGTCGTCATTCATTTACGATGAGATGCGCTCTAGTTCACAATGCAATGCAAGTGAACGCGGCGCACCGGCGCCTCCATGTCACGGTTATTATATTGTCTGCTATATTTATTGGACAGAAAATCTGAGGAGAAGCTGAATTGCTGAGTGATGTCATCAAAATCATTGATCTATTTTGGTGGAAGTGAGAGGCTGTAAATTTTGAATGCTTGTTCTTAATCCAAATTTAGTCATTGGTTTAGAGCACACTAGCTTATCCTAACAGCAATGCTAATGCTTTTTATTTATTAAATACATGCAATTGGTTGATGAAACATTTATTAAAATTAAGATACAATTTGTACAAAACGAAATTCGCTTTAAAGAAAGGCTTTCTACAATGCAAAACTTAATGAAGTGGTAAAAATCATGTCTGACGATTTACAAAACAAAACTTCATTAAGTGGTAAAAACCATGTCTCCCGATATATTGCGCATCTTATGATCCTATCTTTTATTACAATTGTTTTTGAGCTAAAATGTAATACACATCATGGCTATAAACACACTGTATATGTTTCTTTTATCAAACACGTTTGGGGCCAGTCAAGGGGTAATTAAACTGCACGATCAGTTATCGGTAATGATAGGTTGTTTATTATTGCAAAAGTTTATTGCTAATGTTTATTATTGCAAATGTTTTTCATTTGTTTAATAAATCTCATAATGATGGCACATCACTATATCATAGTCATAGCTTTTATTTCTATCTCAACTGATTGGTGGTCGGTCAGGGGGTACTTGGCAAAGAATCAAATACAGTTGGAAACGACGTAGACCATTAATAACACAGACTGTTAACAATTGTTTTTAATTAGTATTTAAACATTCTCTATGACAAAAAATGTTTGTAAAAAATATTTTAATAACACGGTTTTGGCGGTTATAGAGTTCTAATGACGTGCTCAACTATAACCGTCGGTCTCACAGTTATATACTAACCGTCACACCCCTACCTTACGTCACTCGTCCATGCGTGTCTCGAAATATCCGTAAATAGAGAAAAGTGTCTCTGGCTTCTTTGGTGTATGGTGTGGTAGTGGCATAAGTTAGTTGTCACATTGAGGGAAAGTTTGACATGGAGCAACTAAAACTCAAACCTCCAGTGAATCACCGTTTTTGTTTTTTTTAACGCCGAACAGACGAGAGTCTGCTGGAAAAAACAGAGCGCGACAGAGCTCGTAATAAAACAAGAATCAACATTGGCTTGGCTTTTCAGAGATAGTGAGAACTGAGGGATTTGAAATGTTGTAAAAGTGACGTGGAGATTGCGTTTGTATTACTCAACAGGCGAGTAAGGTACTTTATTGAACAGAGATATCGCCATAATATGTATTGTGAAGGGTCATTTCATTATGGTTGTTGTAGTGATTTGTGGGAATTTATTTTGAAGGAATTACGTGTCTATTAACGGGTAAAGCTACAGTAATGTCTTCAGCTAGTTGGCTTGAGACCCTTTCCATCTAACGGGTTATATCTCTTAAGCCTAGTAGTGAATGTTTTATGAGCAGTAGGATAACCATATTCATCCGCACAGTCAGAGCCAAAGCACAACCAAAACAATGTTCTTCTGCAAAATAGGCCTACATGCAGTTTTGTTTTTTAACCACAGGTTAATACAAAGAGTATCTTTAAGTGTTTGCTGAACAAAATTAATATACGCTCTTACAGTTTACAGTAACCTTATAACAAGTCAGAATACCAAGGCCACTACAGCCCTGTGCTATGTGCGCAAATTAATATAAATTAATGTATTAATGAAACGTATTAATGAAATGTTATTCAAAATGTATCATCCTCTTTAATTGGTCTTATGGTTATGTATAAATAATTGTAAAATTGCTATAAAAAGTGGGATTTAGTGACTGTATCAGAAACTTTTCATAAAAAAATAAGAATTTACATATGAGTGAGTTAATCAAAATATTGATATGAATTAATTACATAATTGTTATTTCATATAACATTCTTTTTTTAGTGATATATCTTTCTTATTTGCAAATTATGTTGTATTACTGTTAAAATTAAAAAAAGAACACTCCATTTGTCGAGGGTAACCGAGTAAAAATAGTTAGTGTTTCTCAACCTTAAGATTTGAACTTTTAAACAGATGACCATTACGAATATAATGAATGGCCGTTTTTGAAATTAGATCTTTACCTTTAACTCATGATAATCTATTTCTTTATCCTTGTCTGTGTCAAAGAGCTCGAACGCCTCCTTGATCTCATCCTTCTGCTCCTCTGTAAGTTCTCTCCTTTTCTTCTTTTTGCTCTTATCAGCAGTTAATTCAGTCCTAAGGGCACAAGTATGGAAATCAATCATGTGAGCATGAAATGCATGAAAGCATTCTGATTTTCCATTATTTTAGACACCATTCAATCAAATACACACTTACTACCTGCACTTTTTTCACTCAACTAGACAGTGTTTTGAGGTCTCATAGAACATGTAAGTTATATGATAATGTACAAAACTGCTGACTTGACAGGCAGGTAATCAAGATTTGATTGTCTGTATGAATATGTGATTCATATTGCAATAAAAATGAAGAACATGCGTGCTGTTGCTCTTGTTTAATACGTATAGACATTTTATTATTATGAATCACTATCATTACTATTAATAATACATAAAAATGTGTCAGCGAATCGCATGCACCGGCTAGCAATGCTCAACACACCAGAAGCTGGTCTCTAAACCAACAGCTAGCGACTAAACACCTCATAATTACCTCAGAGACAGACTCATTTTTGCAGTTTAGCAATAAATTCGCTGATATTGAAACCCAAATCCGTCCAACAAGATTAGAGTTCGGCTTCAACAGTCCTGCTAATCCCGAACACAGACGCCAAGGCAAGCACAGCGCGTTGCTAGTTGATTGTCAAGGAAACGTTTCCGATTGGCTGCTGCTGTCTGAGCGTCAGGATGACGATACTTGTGATTGGTTGTTTGGGAACAGATTTGTGTTTGAGCCTGTTTGATTGGCGGACTGGGACTGGCATGGGCGGTCTTAATGATGGCGGTCAAGACGGCGGCGCTTTCATGAAAATTTAAATGTGTGGTAATATTGGACACATTTAGATAATTAGATTGTGTTTATAATGAATCGGTAACTAACTAACATGTATTTCTATATCTGACATGATGTAATATAATACAGGGTAATAGTAATAGTTTAGATACTGAAGTGTAGGCTACTGTTGTTACCAAACATAAATTGTTATAAGCAATACTGATTAAAATTAAGTGATTATACACGAGTATATTTAATGAAATATTATATATAATTGTTGCTGTTAATATTATTATTTTATGTTTTATGATAATAATTAATGTATAAATGTCAATAAATAGGAATTGTTAAAATATTTAAAAGTATATTCACCCAAAAATGAAAATTCTATCATAATTTACTCACCCTCAAGTTGTTCCAAACCTGTATGAATTTCTTTCTTTTTTTGATAAACACAAAAGAAGATATTTTGAAGAATATGGTTAACCAAACAGTTGATTCCATAGTACGGGGGAAAATGTATGTTTCTGACATTCTTCAAAATATCTTCTTTTGTGTTCAGTAGAAGAAAGAAATTTATACAGATTTAGAAGAACTTGAGGGCGAGTAAATCATTTTTGGGTGACTATCCCTTTAAATAATCAGATACTAAAACTCTGGTGATGTATAATGGTGCCTTTTGTTTCATTTTTTATTTCTGTTGCTGTTCATAAACATAATTATTATTGATAATATTTAACAACAATTTATTTAACACATTAAAATAAGTTTTTATTCCTCAACTTAGTAATTGCAGTCAACCACCAATAGAGGACGCCCTACACCATGACAACACTGACATGTATTCTTTCTAAATTCAGCTTAAACTGCAACAGGAAATACAAGAAACTCGTTTAAGACTTTGGACAAAAAATGTTTTTGTGTAATTAATTTAATATCATAGAGTAATAGTATTCTCTTGTTGTAAAATTAAGATCGTGGCAATATCTTTACAGCACATTTAGGGGAGTTAAATGGGTGGCTCCCAAACCACTTCCTCTGATGAGCACAAAATGTGCCTTTGGTCTCACGAGGCTGTTGTGGGTTCAAGCATGAAAGGTCTTAAGGTCACAAAACCACACCCTAGGCTCAGGCCTGGAGAAAAGTAAACAGATTAATCCTGTGAGGTGCATTGGCTGTTCTGATAAATGTTAAAGAATAAGGGTAAAGTGTAAACCAGGACAAACAAATGCACCAATGTAGCCAGGTTTACTTGTATTAGTGCATGTGCAAAAAAAAAAAATAAAAAAAAAATAAAGTATCATTAAAGTCCCCACGAAATCAAATTGAATTTTTATTTTTTTTTTGGGGGGGGGGGGGGGCTTTTAGTGTGAATATGTTAGCATTGCTGTTAGGATAAGCTAGTGTGCTCTAAACCAATGACTAAATTTGGATTAAGAACAAGCATTCAAAATTTACAGCCTCTCACTTCCACCAAAATAGATCAATGATTTTGATGACATCACTCAGCAATTCAGCTTCTCCTCAGATTTTCTGTCCAATAAAGTGCTCTCTAGAATCTAAAGCGTTCCGCCCCCAGTGCACTGACACTGAAGCTGCAGCTAAAATTGGTCCCTTGTTCATACAACTACTATTTGCTACATGGTAAATGGCATATAGTGCACTAAATAGGGGATAGGGAATGATTCAGACAATGTAAATAGGTGAATGATGTCTGGTTTCACATCAGTGTCACAACGCGCACAAGGTCGGTTCAGAGACACGATAGCACAGAGCGGATCATAAGCGCGAGTCGGCGCAGACCACAAAACTTATTGGACCCATTTTAATTCTACACAGAATGCTATATTTAATAGTGATATGGAGGAGATTAGGAGGAGAAACGGTTTTATAGATTAGGAAGAAACTGCGACTCTACCGAGCTCAACGGCTCTGGCCGAGCCGTGACATAAACTAACCGCTATTGGCCATTTTAAAAAAGGGGAGGAGCTGATCGATATGTCCCACCCTGTCTTCCTGTTTCAGTGGAAATCACGTCAACACATTAAGTAATGCTGTGAGTTTCAAGGCACTTCAGTGGGCCTTTAACATGGAATGGCTGTTTTCTTTAAGTGCACAGTCTGCATGTTTTCATGTTTTGACTGAACTTGATTTAGAGCACTTGGAACCAGAAAAGTCTGTTACCGTGACAACAAAGATTACCTCTTGGCAAACGCTGACATTTGATAGGTGTCATATTGAGAAACAACAGGATTGTTCACACACTCGCTAATCATTATTCATATGAGGTGTGAGCGCTTGCTGGCCATTCTGCTTTTGTACAATTTCCACGTAAGCTGATCTAACAGTAACAGGGTTTCATAAAGTCCATGATGTCATTCTCGAAAGTGCAAGCGTGGTTCTGATGGTACAGATCACTGGCTCTGAGTTTTGAAGAACAGAGTTTGTGGATCCCATGAAGCAAGTCTGTGTCTATTGGACGGAGCTGGTCACGTGACTGGCCATTCATTTCATTAGCCTACTTGTGACAGTCACGGCGCAGTCTTGGTCATAAAGACCCTCAAATGCCTGGACCATCTGGACTTGTTTGTTTCGCTAGACTGTTGTGGTGTTAAATAAAATAACTATATAATCATTTGAAAGTATCTTCTGAATATACATTAATTTAACACACAATTACCTGTCATTTTAAGCTCACTATTATGGTTTACGCAGCTTAACCCTGTTTTATAGAGTGATGTTGTTGTGTGCCAGTTAGTAATGCATCCGTGGGGGAGGTTTGACTAGCTATGACTGGCTCTTGCTGAACAAAAGCAGATGAGGAACTACTGTGATGCTGTCGAGGCTGGAGAGATCTAGTTCAGACCGGTAGCTGGGTGCTGCCGGCTTACACACTGAAGGGTTCTTTGCTGTGGTTTTTTTTTAATTTTTTTTTATTGTCATCTGTGTGATTAATTTGGGGAAGACAAGACAGTCTTCAGAGGTTTCATACTTACTATCGTAAGAGGTAATTATAGTATGTACAGCCCTGAGATGGAGGAAGTCAAAACTCTGACTGCTTTTTAAAGGTTATGAAAGTGTGTAGATACAGATTAAAGATGTTTGTTATTAGATTTAAACAGAATAAAACAATAATAATTATATTAATGTAAAAAATATAATCATTTGGAAGAAGATTTTAACCAAAGGTATCATATACAATATGAATATTTATATTTATTATAGATAGATAGATAGATAGATAGATAGATAGATAGATAGATAGATAGATAGATAGATAGATAGATAGACAGACAGACAGACACACACACACACACACACACACACACACACACACACACACACACAATAGTTCTTATATTAAACTGTTGTTACTGAATTGTATGATTGATGATTACATTAAAATGTATTCATTTGTAATTTGGAAGATGCTTTAATCCAAAGATACTTTATCATATATATGTATATGTATAGCCTATAATTTGTTACAACATGTTTACTTTTATGATAAATTCACTGTAAATTAGGTCATGCTTGTTTTTTAATTCCAACATGTATGATATTGTTATAATATTTAATATTTGTTGATCAATGTAAGGTAGGGTAATTTATAGGTGTCAAGTACTTAAGTTGAACATCATTTTCCCTCCAGGCAATGTTTTGTTAATTTTTGCATTTGTTCTATTGACTGTTATGACATAAGCGATAAGCAGATGCAGATGCCATGAACATTGTGAAAAAGGTCACATCAATTATTAGCATCATTAGAATAGCTTAGTGACTCATTATGGGAAATTTCATTGAGGGAAAACAATGAGTTACAGTAAGTACAGGACATCTTATAGTCCTTACCACTCCTTGAGCTCCTCCCCAAATACCTGTTCTTTCAGCTCAGTGGTGGCGTGATGTTATAGACACGCCCCCTCATTGTTTCTGCATTCTCACTGGATGAAGTAGACAATTTGTGATGCAACAGGTGATGGTTTGTGCAGCTCATGAGATGTTTGCTGTCTCATAGCTAAGTTAAACAAACATTTAGCAGATAAACCATTTTTAATAAGCTAAGACTTTATGTGAGGCCACATAAAAGCTCCTTCAGTAGCCATATTTATCTAGACATCAGAGGGACGCGTGACTCTGCAGGGCTGTTGCAGTGGTAATCATGTGGAGATGTTTTTTCTTGTGGCAGAAGGTTAAAGACCACATACGCTCATGTGGCTTCTCGCTTGCTTTCTCGCTGAGAAAGAAGGAAAGGCAGATGTTGTGTGTACACAATTCCAAATCATGCCGCCACAGGAGATCCTGGGATCCAGCCAATCTCTCCCAAAGCCAAGAAAAACAGACCAGTTATTCTCGGGCCGGCTGACCAATCTTCTGTCTGCGATGATATGATGCATGATGTAAAGTTAAAACTGCATTCAGGTCCACAGTGAGTAAGGAGATTAGGTCGATTCTAAGGGCCCTGGTCAGAGAGGGAGAAATTGAGTGAAAAATTCAGCGCTGTGAATACAAAATGTCTAAGCGACGACGTTATTGAGAAGAGAGAGATCATTTTAATTCTGTAGTTAAAAAAATGTTCAAGCAAATTAATTAAAATGAGAAGTATCCTTTCAAAAAAGTAACTCAAATATTAATGTGTAAATAAAATAAGTAATGCGTTACTTTACTCGTTACATCAAAAAGTAATCTGATTACGTAATACACATTACTTGTTACATCTAAAAAGTAATCTGGTTACGTAATACACATTACTTGTGATGCGTTACTCGTTACATACAAAAAGTAATCTGATTATGTAATACACATTACTTGTAATGCGTTACTCGTTACATACAAAAAGTAATCTGATTATGTAATACACATTACTTGTAATGCATTACTTTTTACATCAAAAAAGTAATCTGATTACGCAATACACATTACTTGTAATGCATTACTTTTTACATCAAAAAAGTAATCTGATTACGCAATACACATTACTTGTAATGCGTTACTCTTTACATAGAAAAAGTAATCAGATTACGTAGTACACATTACTTGTAATGCATTACTTTTTGCATCAAAAAAGTAATCTGATTACGCAATATACACTACTTGTAATGCGTTACTTTAAAAAGTAACCTGATTATGTAATGCACATTACTTGTAATGTACAGTTTACTTGTCACATCAAAAAAGTAATCTAATTACGTAATACACATTACTTGTTACATCTAAAATGTAATCTGGTTACGTAATACACATTACTTGTGATGCGTTACTCGTTACATACAAAAAGTAATCTGATTATGTAATACACATTACTTGTAATGCGTTACTCGTTACATAGTAAAAGTAATCAGATTACGTAATACACATTACTTGTAATGCATTACTTTTTACATCAAAAAAGTAATCTGATTACGCAATACACATTACTTGTAATGCGTTACTCGTTACATAGAAAAAGTAATCAGATTACGTAGTACACATTACTTGTAATGCATTACTTTTCACATCAAAAAAAGTAATCTGATTACGCAATACACACTACTTGTAATGTGTTACTTTAAAAAGTAACCTGATTATGTAATGCACATTACTTGTAATGTAGCCTACAGTTTACTCGTTACATCAAAAAAGTAATCAGATTACGTAATACACTTTCCTTGTAATGTATTACCCCAACACTGTTCCGGGGTTCAAATCCAGGCTAAATATGCAGTTTTAATAAACCAAGTATTGCAGCTGAGCCACAGAAAAGCTGGACATTTCGCAACATTTTTTCTTTTGTGTTCCACATGAAGAACGGCACAAGATTTTCAAGTGACCTGAGGATGGGTAAATGATGATGAGGTGAAGTATGACTTTAAACTTTGATTCTGTACCTTCCACATGTTTACATGACCTTCTTCATATTAAATGCCCAATATTTTTTTGCTATGGTTTGTGACACCCATTTTTAAATATCCAGGCAATAGCAGATATACATCAAGTCCTACATTTTCACTTATTCAAAAATGGTGTTGTGAATATGAATTCATGTTCACTTTATCACAATGAATAGCACATTTGCTCTGAATAATTTAGTAAAATCTGCCAATTAGGTCAAAATGTTTTGGATTCATCTGAATGCTTATCAGAGGGTTATTAATGCGTGATTAAGGAAGAAGTAAAGCTGATTTGGATGAGAACGGAAGGGTTTAGACAAACAGTTCAGAGGCGCTCAGTAACTGGTGCAAAAAGGTCATCCCATAAAAGGACGAACTAACTTGACCTCAAAAGAGTGACTATCAGGGGTTTTACGCATGATGCATGTGATTGCAAAAGACTTGCTTAAAGGTTACAAATTATACCATCAATACCAACATGTTCTGTATAAAAGATGACTTTAAAAAATCGGATGTAATCTGATTGAAGAAGATGCTATCCTGTGAGAGGAGCATACACAGATTCTTTGTGATGTGAGAAAGGAGCTGATGCTCGCCTGATTGGATATCTAGTTAAAGCCAGTTTGTTTTTCGCCCTGAAATGAACCTCCTCTGCCTTGTGTTGTTCACACAGGTGTGAAGTCGTACCCTCCTCCCCCCATCCCGCATTGCTCTGAGCACGTAACACCTGCCCGCCACTCGACAAGTGTACAAGATGTTCTCTTGATTACTCCTGCAGCAAAAGAGGAACAACAGCTTTCACTTTCTGTTGCTGCTTGTTTGTTTGTAATGTCTGTAAGCGCTGAGATCAGCAGTGCGGGTAGCAGGTTCAAGGCATCTGGTTCATATGAAGGTATACGATAGAAAACTGCAGATTCTAGATTTATTGTCGTTGAAAGGGATCAAGTTGTGTATGGGACAGTCAGCCAGTGGTTAGACAATTTATTAGCCTCAAAATACTGGAATCTTGCATGAAAAATGCCACAAAAAAAAATCCAAATTGTGCAGAAAAATGGTTGCCTTTAACTAAAACAATTTGAAAAAATTACGAAAAACTATATAACAGTATCTCAATGATACTGAAATAACAGCAAAAAAACAAGTTGGTTTTGCTGACGTCTGTGTGGTTGCGTTTGTATGGCTTACATTTCTTACGGCATCTTTAACACCTTCTGTACTTCAATCATGCAGAGCTGTTTTCGAGTAAACATTAACATCTCCAGGAGATTATTGCAGCATCAAATCAGAGATTGGCATTTGAAGATTATCGCCCACTCTGACATCAAATCCACAACCACAAGCTGCCCTCACGGCCTCATGATTCACACTCTTGATTGAGACAAATCAGACCTTTAAGAAATCTGCAGTATAGCAGCCCTCAATCGTCAGTAAAGTAATTGTGTGACCTGTGTTTAATAGGAACTTACATTACATGATTTTGTGATGATCTCAGACAAAAAGCAACATGCATGTTTCACATGTCTTTAAAGCATGAGAGTGACAAATATTTTACTGATAGTACATTTAGCTGTTTTGTGATTCTAAACCACTGTTTGGACAGATTTTTTAAATAACATTTCGGAATGTGTAGAATTATTTACAAATGACATCTGCAATACCTGGCCAAACATGTGAGTGTCATGTTGCTGATAACTCATATAGAGAGCATTAGTGCTCGCACACTTTTTCAGCGGTGCTGGTTCCAGAAGTGTTTTTTCCATTCATTTTTTCCCAAAAAAGTCTTGGTTAAAGCACTAAACCATGACCCAAACCAACCAGTTGAATCACAACACTGTATATGTTTTTTGCAGTTTTTATTTAGTCACAATACATTGCTTTTTTTCAACTCAATTCAGTTGAGTTTGTTATCCATATTATCCATTTTACATCAAATGGATTTTTTTCTTTCACCATTTCTCCATTTACTGCTATTCTTTTGAATGGCCGTGATTGGAGAAAGATGCTTTTTGCGCAGATAATGGTGTAGTTACAGCATCTACCAGCAGGGGCAGACTGCTGAGACTTGCCTGCCAAACCTTGCTGAGCCCTTTTGTGCTATAAGGTCATAAGGTCAACTCACCCAAGTTGTTGCCAAAGAAGAGGGCAGCACATTGGACTCTCAAAGAAAAGCAAAAAGCGAAAAGCGACTCAGTCATGACTAGGGAAAAAAGACCAACTTGGCATGGCAATCTTGTAAATGGAGCTTGAGGTAATAGTTTTAAGTTTTAGCGCCATGTTGCGTTGATCAATACGACATTTCATGTTGCATTTATATTGGCTAGTCAGTAGAATTAGATCGTAGAGCGAGGTCTCAGGCATGAATACGACTCACTGAATGTGAATCTGTAACTACACTTAAGTATTGATTTCTCACAGCAGATTGATTTCTTACTTTCTAGTATTGATTTCTTACAGACGTTCTGCTTACTGAAGCTCCAGCTCTCACTTGAGAGAACTTCGCAAATAAACATTCACGCTAATGAAACTGCACTTGCTTCAGTTTATTTGTTTAAACTTTCCAGCAGTGCCAGCATAGCATTTTCATGGCCAATTCCTTCTCTCTTTGCTGAAGATCATTGTCTCAGTGAAGTGCGTCACTGGCGTCTCTGTTTGCATGCAACACCACTATGTGAATGAGGCTGCTTGTGCTACGCTTTGATATTTTTTAAACAAAGTCTCATGCTCAAGGAAGACTGTAGGGAGCTGTAGGCCTGAATCATATCGAAGACACAAAGTTTGTTCTTGTGTAATTTCCTGTTTTAAGATATAAGAGCGTAAGGCAGGATGATGATGGGGGGTGTTCTCACTATCTGTGTTGAGAAACTCACAGACAGGGACTCCTTGCTGAATCCAGCTAAAACCAGCCAGCTTCTTAGGTACCAGCCGGTGGAACTGGTTTTTACCTGAGAGGCCATCTTGATCAACCTGTTCAGGGCTGGTAGGCCACCTATGCTCAAAAATCCAGTAAAAACTGTAATATTGTGAAATATTATTACAATTTAATTATTAAAAGTTTTCAAATCTAATTTATTCCTGTCATGAATTTTCAGCATCATTACTCCAGTCTTCAGAGTCACATGATCCTTCAGAAATCATTCCGATGATTTGCTGCTCTAAAAAGATGGCAATGTTTAAAACAGTTGTGCTGCTTAATATTTTTGCTGATAGATTTTTAAAGATTCTTTGATGAATAGAAAGTTCAAAATAACAGCATTTATTTTAAATAGAAATATTTTGTAATAGCCTACTATATCCTAACTGTCCCCTTTGTCCAATTTAATGCATCCTTGCTAAATAGAAGTAATTTCTTTGAAAAATAAATCCTTTTGACCCCAAACAGTTGTTTGAAATATCTTGCAACCCAATGAAACAAAGAAAGGACACATTTCTATTTTTGACCTGTTTGTGGGATCAATCAAAAGGCTGGTACAAAGGAGGCACGCACAATTCCAAGATCTAAAGAAAGATCTTTAATCCGTTTGTAATCCGTAATCGCAGATTCTTTCATAACCAGTTGTAATCATAGCCTCATTCCTTAGGTCAGTTCTAAATGTCTAACGTAATGGTTCGTCATTTGCTTTACTTCAATGTATTCAATTGGTTTTTAATGTAATCAGTTTAAAGCCTATCACTTTGATTTGAATTAGGCTATACACAATCGGCTGATGTAATAAATATATAAATAATTAAATTAATAACTTTTTTTGTCTTTGTCGCGACGCGACCCAGACAGCGGCATAGTGTCGGCCTAGATCCGGCCCACATCTGGTACATGTGCATTGCACAAGGCCCAGATGTGGGCCGAATCTGGATGCGTAAAAGCAACTAATGCAAATCCATTTGTCCTTCATGTCAGAAGCAGCGCGAGCGCTTGGAGAACGTCGGAAATAGTACAGGGAATCAGTTTTACTGTCAGGGATTTCTCGTGTCGAATCACGCAACTCACATCCGATGTAGACTCGCTGTAAGTAGCCTATGAGCAGTGGTGTTTTATCACTCAAAACTAATAGGTCAGCTTTTGACCACCAGGACAAATGCAGACTTGATAACCATCTGGCCAGACCCTGCAGTGACGTGTTTGCCATGTTCTCAGACGGGTCATACATGTCACAGGCTGGTGCTACAGTAAATCCACCCAAGACGTTCAAGCTTCCTTCACACCTTTGTGGGTTCTTTTCTCATGGACGTGTGGTTGTCGAAAATTTCCGTTCCCTTCTGCCCTACGCAGTTCACTTCCTCTTCACCGTGTGTGCAAATGAACCACCTACACAGATGAACATTTTAAAGGTCTCGTTTATGAGTACATGGTTTGTTGCATATCTGTAGCAATTTGATTTACACATCGTTCACATAAAAGGGATATGTTAAAAGGCGTTTGAGAGCTAGTTTGGAAGAGTTTACATCCAAACCACAAGCTGTCATCAGCTCTCTGCACTGACTGATGGCAGTTTGCAAAGTCTGAAATGAACCTGATGCCATGCAGCTCTTTGACATATGTCTTCTGTATGGATTACTGTATGACCTCTGTATGTTTAGTCTAATGGTAACGCTGAGCCGCGTGGTGGACATCTGATATCTCACTCATTCACCGGTACAGCCTGTGCAACTACAGATACAGCAGAAATGTCGCTAACACATTGCAATCATATCCAAGTGTCAGTGGGACACTAATGATACGTGGTTTCATCTATCGTTTTTTTATAACTTCTGGGCCTCTCAGGTGGATGGGATATTGACACAGTGCTAAGTTATGCGATCTTTAGATCATAAATCATCATCGCATCTCATGTTGGAGTACCAATAATTGCTGAGCACGATACACAATTTAATCTGCGTTACATAACCTTTTCAGGTGTATTCTTCAGGTGATGTGTTCAATTAAATGAGGATTAATCGGTATTAAAACCTTTGAAGGCTTTTAACAGGTTAACAAACTAGACATGAAAATCTGGATGGATGGATGGATGGATGGATGGATGGATGTACCACCACAGTACACAGCAAAAGGAGCAATAATACTCGTTTCATGCAGACAGGAGCCATTTTGGTTGGCTGAATGGAAGGATCAGGTTAAAATAAGCTCCTGTAAAAGTCAATGGCAGCCGGTTTGAACTGACCGGAGCTGTAAGGCGAGAGAGTTGCGGACACCGTGTGAACTCCACAACCCGGGCCTGAATGTGCCCTGATAAAATATTTCAACACTCCCAAGTATGTATGTTGAGAAGTAAGCGCACACGCAGAGCTATTAGGTTGCCGATCTGGCCGCCTCCGTCATACTAGGCCAGTCCAAACCAGTTCTTGTTTATCACTGGTACACTGGCTGCCCTTGTATCAACAACTGCAAGCGAGCGAATGAGACTTGTCACTGCACTGAACACAAACATAAGTCATTTGCATGCTGTGCTTGAGGTCAAAGTTGTCTAAAACAAAGGATTATTGTTGTCTTTGCTTATTTTAATGCTTAATCATTTTGAAAGCTCGGATATGAGAGTAAAGCTTTAATACATCAAAGACTTTTTTTCATTTAAATTCGACAAAATTCAAAAGACTTTATTAAAATGTAAGATTTTAAATAAATTATATCACATTTTAAATGCATGCTCCCATTGGCTTTCAACTGGTGGATTGCAAACCAAAAAATATTTGCTCTGATGGGTCAGAAAAAAAGGGAGAAAAACACCCCAATGCTTAAATACAAATAAAAAATTTGACATGATCCAAAATGTGGATCCTGAAGCAAAAGCAATCATTTTTATATTAAATTATATTCATATATTAATAAATACATGTATTTAATTTTTAGAAAAACTTCAGAATCAGAAACCTACAAGAGACTTCGTGCAGGTGGCAGCCAATCAGGAGCCGATCTGGCACTCCTCCACCATTGGCATCGCAGCATGTCTGTGAAAGGGGGCGGGGCCTGCACTGCTGACCACTGATTGCACTGACTCAGCTGAAAGTCAAGGTGTCGTGTGTCAGTACTGACCCCTCTGGCGGCATAGTCACCGACTGACAATCCCTGACTCGTGGAGCACGGCCCTTCTTAGAAACATGTCCCGCCGTTTCTGGCCTTATGTTACAGTTATGAAAGTGTCCTCCACTCCCATATTTAGATCCATGACATTATGTAAAGGGGAGAGAAGGGTCTCCATTCAATTCTGTGTTTGCACCATAGACTGTAAAAAAAGGTTTGCACCTGTTGCGCATGAAAACCTTAATCAAATATAATGCATCTATGATTTACCAGAGACACTTTGTTGATATCCTTGATTTGTGTTTCAGCTCCACTGACAGAGCAAATCCACACCTAGAACATCGTACAAAAGCAAATCCGACATTGTTTTGTTGTCTGCAAGTCTAGACTTTGACATATGTTCGGCGATCTCTTCACAAGACTCTTTCATATGTGTTGAAGCATGCAGAGTTAAACCGTTCACGTAGAGCGCAGATGACGCAGGCTCGCCGTTTTCCTCAGGTTAATCCGGTAGTGCTGTAAACACCTGCCACACACACAAGCTGTCAGGGGCCTCGTTAAGTTCATCACCTAAAGTACCCAGCCAACATGTCTGGAGACAGTTAAATTATTAAAACTTGTCAAAAAGATCCCAAGGCGAAGATGTTACATGGCTATCTGTTAAGACACACTTCTCATCCAGTTCTTCTTGATTCTGATTAAGTGTGCTGGTTAGGCCAGTTATGCATTGTACTGAAATGCTGACATTATGTGAAAGTTTTCACAAGGGCTATATCTCAGTAATTATGAGGTTTGTAGTCAAAAATCCAATTGCACAAAAGTGTCTTTCTTGTTCTTGTTTGGTTATTTGTTTTAAACATCTAGTGCACTGAGTAGCCTAGGCCTACATATGGCGCGACAAAATACTGTTGTCACCAAATATATATATATATATATATATATTTGTAGCCATGACTTTAAAGGGTTAGTTCACCCAGAAATGAAAATGAAGTATTTTTCTACTCACACTGGTGTTGTTCTAATGCCATGTACCCTTGTCCGTATCTAGGCTAATGGGAGGGATTGGGAATAGTGACCAGCATCAAGATTTTTTTTTTAAAAAGACGCAGAATGGTCCCATGCAACACGTGCCATATATTCCAAGTGTTCTGGGGGTATATTATAGGGTTTGGTTGAAAATCGAAGTAAAATGTAATGTAGTAAAACTCTGACCTTGGCTGTTGGTTTTCTGTGCACGAGCACGCGTTCATGAGACTCGTCCAGAAAAGGCACACAAGTTGTGAGAAACCAAGATTAATAAAAACGCGAGATGAAATACAATCCATGTACTTTCTTTTCTGAGGTGAATATTCGTTGTGTTCGTCGCAACAAAAAGATATCGCGTCCACATCTCTGTCAGCTGACTGTCATCAGACAAACAGAATTGTAGTCCGGAGATTTTCAACTCAGTGAAGAAAGATATAGTCAGATAATATCCCCCCCCCCCCCCCTCCTATAGTGTTTATAGATGTCTAGTTTTGTATTTCATGTTGCGTTTTTATCAATCTTGATTTCTCACAAATTGTGTGCTTTTCTGGGCGGAGTGAACTCACTACGGCGCTAATAGACGAACGCGTAGTCGAGCACGGAAGACCAACAGCAATTATTTTTCGTTAAATAATACGTTGTGGGGGGTTTTCCTACTAAATCTTGGAATTTATAAGACACGTGTTGCATGGGACCATTCTGGTGATAGCCTACTTCATCTTTCTTTAAAATTTGATACTGGTCGCAATTCACAGGACAATTTCTCCTTTTGTGGTCCGAAAAAGACACATGGTGAGTAAATTATGACTTTATTTTAATTTTAGGGTGAACTATCCCTTTACAGTTTTGCCTATACACGCCATACACGTACTACACGCCTCACTCTGAGAGGGATTCGAAACCGAGTCGCCATCATGGGAGGCGGGTGCGCTAACAAGGACATTAAAGACTGCAGCCTCTAGCATCAGTCATTAACACGCCTCTTGAGGCCAGGGTAGTGAGTTTTACACGTACTCTTACTAGCCTACTTTACACTCAATCCCCTAAACCTCACTCCCATCCGGATCATGGCACCAAATGTAACCAGCTCCATCCGCTCCAAGTAGAATTCGAACCGTGGTCTCCGACTTGACAGGCGGACGCGCTAACAAGGATGCTAAAGACCGCAGGTAAAATATATTTGTATGAAACTTGAAATAATCCTAGTGTTTCATCTGTTGAAGATTAATTTAAATTAAGTTAATTTAAATGTCCATCTGTAAAATTGAGCATTTTACACTCCATTTACAGCAATGAGCTCTTAAGAACTGGAGAGATCCAGTTTTATCCCTGACCAGTGAAGGGAAACTAGGTTAGTGGTCCACTTACAGCTCTTGGGAGCAAACATCTGCTCCATTTGAGCCTGGGAAGAGGAGTGGAAAATATGAGGCGCTTCTAGCACACATGAGGCCTGTGTGCACAGAGACAACGAACTCCTTGTGTTTGGTCAGCATCTGGTCCTTAGATGGTCTGTGTGCTGGAATGCCAAGAGGGCAGAAAGGAAAAGACGTTTCCTCTATAAGGAAGCTAAAGAATGTGAACCAAACTGTTTTGCATGATGTCTGCTAAAGTAGAATCATACACATTTGTATTTTTATACCTTGGAGGAAGGTAATGTAAATGCTGGTAGGAAAAAGTCACACAATGAAGCATGTCAACACCAAGAACTGGTTCTCGCCTCAGGATATGTAACAGCCGTCTGTCTATTTGCATTGTGTAATTTATTTATTTTTACATTCAATCCCATCATGTTTCACAAACCTGGGTCACAACGCTAGACACGTTAATGCATATGATGTAACCGCATCTGTTTTTTTTCTTTTTTTACTTTTGACAGCTATAGGCAATAACTACAGCAATAATATACACCATCATTTCCACTTTGTCAAAGTGATTTGTTACCATAATTTTTTTTTGTCTGAACATGAAGGATGAGTTTGCCAAATGTGTCATGTTTTCCATTGGAAATATGAATCGATGTTCTCATGTTGATGCAATTCTAACATGGAAATGAAAAAATAAACCTTGCTTTTTTGTAGAAAATGGCATATTTATTTCAACAGATTGGAGCAAAAACAGACAAACATACATGTTTTTTGCTGTGACATAATATACACCACCTACAAAATGGTACAAAAGTTAGAAACAAGCCAAGAATACAAAATTATGTGGAAACACGCTGAAAACACGCAGCGGATATTGCACTGTTCGTCTTAGGAGTAGCTTAATACCCATTTCAAAATTTGCACCGATCAACCCTGAAATGGAAAACAAAATGGAAGCCAGTTTAATTAGCTCTGGACCTGCCTGACTGAAGAGCAATGTTGCTTCCTGTATGCAGTATACATTACATGTTCAGTCTCTATGAGGGTTATTTAATTCCCTGGAAGTGCATGTTTGAGAATGTTCTTGTAGTATCTAAAATAAAAAACAAAACAATTTTTACCACGACCCACAGTGAATTAAGCACAAACATAAAAGTAAGGATGCATACAGTTCACAAGAAGTACATAGTCCCTTTTTTAACAGGTAAATGTCAGCACAGCGCACATTTACAGTGAAAACAAACAAACATGGTTTTGTGCCAAGGCCACAATGATTGTTTCATAAGTCCGAACGCATAACTAGTGATTCTAGTTTGTCTGTTAACAGCACATTTATGTAAACAAACGTACCGAAATCACATGTAAACGTCAGAGCATATGTTTTGTTGTGCATCCTATTAGCCAAGCTTCGGTATACACTTTGAATGCAATCGATGAAAAGTGCTAATTGTCGTTATTAAACAAAGGCCTACACCAACAGGCCACAGTCAGTTGAGTACAAAAAAAAAAGAATATGTCGAGAGTCTAGTTAGCTTTTAATTGTACAAACAGTGCGAAGCTCAACCAAAAGTTCTGAGTGCAGTTTTCTGTGTATTTCATAACAGCGAGAGCAGGAGGACTTATTCCAGAATGTCTTGCATCTCGATGAGTGTCCTCCTTGCTCGCTGTCAATGGTCTCTTTTTCTTTCACCACTTGAATCAGTGCCAAGCGCTGTTTGATGCTCTCGCAGTTTCTTTCTAGCAGAAAGGCAACGTGGCAAGTCAGAATCCCACTCATCAAATCTTTGAAGCCGGTCTTGTTGTATCCACATCTACAGTTTCCAGACATTCTCAAAATATTTCAAGAAAATCGATGTGGTAAAGCCACTTCTTCTAAATCAAAAAAACGACAAACAATTGACAAAAAGAAAGTCTGTCGTTGTTCAGTTGGAGTGGTTGTAGGATGGGTTATTTGTTGCTTTTATTACAACGATCACCGGTAAATCTTCAAGAAGAATCGGTCTAATCATTTAAATAAGTGAAGAATCACATCCAAAACAAAGTTGGAGGCATTTGAACACAGTTCTCACACTTAGTGGTGTTGTGTTTAGTCCATCTTAGTGTCAAGGGCACAGTTTAACTCCGACAAATCCTGTCTGTACTCTTTTCACCAATAATGGAAGGGGAAGGGAATCACTCAAGAACTTCAGCAGCTTTTACGTGCCACTGAGCTGGACTCGACCTGGATTGGGAGTGTCTCCTGGAGGATATCCATCTGCGTCACCAAGATAGCCGCTCATGCCTCTTTATGGAGAAAGAACAAACCCCAGTTGAGGTTGTAGAGATAAGAGATCCCTGACAGCACTGGTCAGGTGTGGTCACACTTTTCAGCGGGATGGACAGGTATCTGGTCTCCTATCCATAGATCCGCACACCTGATCAGGATTGGGATCAACCTATTAAGAGAGAAGGGCAAGGTCTAAGGATACAGGAACTCAAATGCATTAGCAAAATACAAACTACAAGGTCTGGGAACTCAACACACCTCGGAATACAGGGGCGGAGGCTGGAAGCGGAACTCATGAATGTAAGCGTAAAGTGGTCCTTCAATCTCATCTCTCACAGCTGGGAGCTCCAAGTTGTTCTGTCGATCCCCATCAGTGATGATTTCAGAGTAGCTTGGTGGAGCTGGAAGAGTTGAGGGCAAAGCCAACATTAGACCAAAATTAGACTTCTAAACTAATTGTTGTGAAGGTATCTTGGGCATCTTAAGCAGTGGGGCTCAATGCTACTCCGGGAAATAACTTTTGAATAGCTTGTTGGTGCAGGTTTGGAAGTAAACTTTGAAAGAATGTGGTCCTCAAGGAGCAGGACTGAGTACCCATGATCTAAAGCAGGGCTGGGCAACTCTGGCCTTCGAGATACACTTTCCTGTATAGTTTAGCTCCAATCATGTCCAAAATCACCTGCCTGTGACTTACTAGTAATCCTGAAAACCTCTATAAGCTTGATCAGTTGTGTTAGAGTCGGTGCTAATATCAGCAGGAAAGTCGATCTAGAAGGCCAACGTTACCCACTCATGATCTAAAATGTCGAGATGACATGTTTAGGATTTGTGCCATACCTTCAGGTCTCTCGGGCAATCCCAACCAGCTCATGCCCATGCTGCACTGACTGCTGACGGAAGAGGTTCGGCTGCCGAAGGAGTGGAGGGGAATGGTGCCGATTACTAGGGGCAGGTTTAGGGTCAGGTTTACGGCTCGAGGGATGTCCACATACACCTGTCGAGAATCAAAAGGTTAGCTGCATGGCAGGTATCAGCGACCAATCTACCTTCTCGTGAATCAAAAGGATTGTGAACTCACCATGAGCGAATACTCCACATGAATGATGCTGCAGTCCAGAATGGAAGGCGATATGGGTGGGATCTTCAGCATCTTGCCGTCCCACGTCTCAGTCTTGCCAGGGGGTAGAGGATCTCCACGGAGGTTAGCTACAAGCTGTTTGATCTCCTTGATCTTCCCTTTGGCAAAGAAGGTCTGGGTTTGGTAGATGGCTGCCTTTGGCACAACCACACGGGAAGAGCAGTTTTCAATCTCTGCGTAGATCTGAATGGACTCTCCTGCAAAGAAACCCAACCAAATTCACTCAATCTGAACAAGTATCACAAAACTAGGGGCTGATCCAAAAAGCAGGTTTGTCATCTCACCAGGAGTGTAGCCCTTCCTCTCGATTTTGGCACTTAGTGATACGGGCCCTGAGGTGCAGAACCAGCAGCAAAGCGTTTTGTCCTTTGTGCCAGCCTGAGGAGACTATGAATGAAACAAGGACAATATATGAGCCTCTCTCATCATACCACAACTCAAGCAAATGTTCAGTTTTACACTAAGGTGATTAGGCTTCAAATGCTTTTCTCTTACCAGTAACAATGGAGTGTTGATGTCAATGTGCTCGAAGACGGTGAACTCCTTCTTGGTTTTCATGGGCAGGAGCCATGGCCTATGAAGCTCCGCCTTTACCCAATACCGTACGCTGCCGTGTTTGCCTTCAAAGGATGTCGCCAAAGGCCTGGAAAGAGGCATGAAAAAATAATGTAAGCGTTTCGGTCAATACATTATATATGTGTATATTCAGTCAGGAGAGTGAGTTACTTACGTCTGGGGCAGTTCAAGGCTGAAGGGAAACTCATGTCGCCCTGAGTGAAGAATGGTGAAGCCTTCGTCGCAGTTGTCATCATCTAAAAGAAAGGAGAATAAAATTCGATATACCAATATACCATACCTGCAATATTCCTCAAGACCCCTAAACACAAGACAAAGACAGAGATACGACCAACATTGTCTCAGTGCTTTATAAGAACAAATGATTATAAAATATTTTTTTGGTCAAATCAATGTCAGCATATGAATAGATTTTTTTTCAAAAACATTTTTAAAGTGGACATACAACAGCAAACAGTTCATAATAATTTGAAATGATTGTTTTTTATACATTTCAAAAGAAAAAGTGTGGCCCTTGTCAACATCACTAAACCCAAAATCTATTAAGTAACGAACAAAATAACTAGTTTAAAATTGAATATGTATGGCATAACTTGATTCAGAACAAAAAATTAATGGAATATATGAATATTTATGCTCATAGATACTATTTTTAATAACATCCATTGTCTTCAATGTATTATTATATAGCTTTTGTTTATTTCCAAGGTCAGTAGTTCAACAGACTAGTGTAAAGAATTATGGCCCAGGAATCATGTCATAACACGTTAGACATATTGTTTTCATTCATTTATATTTTTTAATATGCATTTATTGCCATCTCAGCAGTTCCACTGCCTGCTTTAAATAACTATGAGCCTGACACTGAAGGCAGACAAGAGCTAGAGAGGACCGGACAGAACCGGCGCGAGCAGCCTCTCTCAGCCGGATTTCCTCATGCATATATTACTAGGCAGCACCTGATTGGCTGAGCCAGAGTGTTTTTGTCTAAAATACGCCCCCCTAAGGAAGCCACATGTGTACTGCAGCGTGGTGGTTTAGGTGTGTAAGGTTTTAGAAAATGAGAAACACGTTTAAAAAAAAAAAAAAAAAAACTCATGCCAATAACAGTTAAATTTTTACTTATTTTATTAATGGATAAGACTTCATTACAGAAACTGTATATTTACTTTAATAGTTGTTACAAAGTATATTTGATTCAGTATGACAAAGTACAAAGAACATACATCAAAATATTCCATTCGCAGAATACAAACACATAATATGACATTTATGCTGACCATATTTTACAGTTTACATAACTCATACTAACCACTGGCATAGGAAGTGAGTTAATATGTCTATACAGCAGTTACAGTAGCTGTTACAGTTAACAATGACTTGGCCAGAATACTTTTAACGATCGCAGAATGATGCATAGGGTGAAGGCTGAAAATATCACATTTCAAACGAACTTTCAATCAGTCCTGCATCGTTGCGAATAAGTTGCGTCGCAGTCTTGACACTTCTGCAAAGATATGATATCACCGGGGGCACACGAGCACTTCCACCAATCAGCGAAAGGATAGGATTGACCTCCACCAATCAGCGACCAGAGGCTCGGTCCGCACAACCCCCCCTTTCCACCAGTTTCTGAACAGGTTTAAACCGCTTCTAACAAAGGCTACAAACTTACTAGAATCGTCTATGAAAGAAACTGTAACGTATAATTAAAAAAAACGCATGTCACCATATGATTACAAGGTAACTGTCGACATAAAAATCGTTTATTGTCGATATTGACGGAAAATATTAAAAGTAAAAGATGAACAGAGGTTGTTTTGGACAGAAGGGCATGTTGTTTATAAGCTCTCGTGCTTTAACAAACACCTTCATTTAAGCATTCATATTGTTGGAATACTTTAAAAAGAATTCAATATATGACTCAGGATGTTTGTTTTTGAATTTATTCCTAGTATTACTGAAATAAACTATTTTAAGAGCAATGAAGACGCTTACACCAAGCATCATCTGCATAGGCTATTTGTTCTTAAAGAAATGTTATAGTTCTCATTTTAGTTTCTACCTATGCCAATGGATCAACCTGTCCACTGAGTAAAAACTGAAATGTATATGGACAGAACTGACAAGAAAGCAAACAAAAGGCACAATGTAAGGAGCATTTGTCATTCAGTCCCTTTCATGAATGTAAGGTGCTTAAAATAAAATGCTCCTTACCTCGATCATGTCCAATAAGGACGTCTCTGTGGTTTAAATACTCCACTTCTTCAGTGAAATTCTGTGTGTAGGCAGTATTGGATCCAGCATTGCGCGATTCAGTCCAGCGAACTTTCGCCAGTCCCTTGGCGTGAATGTTCAAAGATTTCACGCGAATTTCTCCAGTAACTTCAATGATCACCCGACCTGACACAAAGTCCCCACTGGCAAAGACAGGGACATTACTGTCATTGAGACATTCGTAGCTCACAAAGAAGTTTTTCACCTTTCCGAGCACCATGGTGGAAATGTTACTAAGCTGTAAGATGTATAAAATAAAAAGATTGAATCATCTGTCAGATGGTTTTATCAACCATTTAAGGGTTTTTGCCGTGCAGAGATGCTGCAGGCAGGTTCAGTGCTATAGTTGGCTGTCATTCATTGAGTTTAGCTGTAACTGCATGCGAAGATGCAGCTGTGTCTCTGCGCTCAGCCTCTGACACCGCTTTAATACCTCCGTTTCGTGGAAAAACAACCAGACTGCGCATGCGCAATCGATAAGGCTGCCTACTGCTGCTGGTCTCCTCTTCCGCCTTCATGCTGTCTGTGCTTTTATACCCTCAAAACCCCCCTTTAGTGTTTGAAGATTATGCTTTTGTACTTAATATACTATTGTTCATTTTATACACATGAACCTATTTAAGCATAGGTCTATAAGCATAGATATACGAATGGAGGTTTAATTACATGTTATGTGTGTATATTTTCATATGCATATTATGTTTGAGTTTGCAAATTTATATTGTTCAATGAGAAAAAAATGCTGTCCGTGCTTGAGTCTCTGTTGTATTTAGAAGTAGCCTGTCTTCACTGACTTGCTGATGAACAAGTGACTCTTAGGCCTAAATCCATTAAGATGGTATCAAATAGCCTAATAGTGTTATGAAGAAAAGACTCACTGGACAAAAGAAAATGGACGCAAAGAGAAGGAAATCGGCTCCCAAATCCAAATGTACGATTGTTTGAGTTTTTGACATTGCAGAGGTGAAACTTTCTTATATTAAATGTATAGTATAAAATGTATAAATGGCTTTATAGAAAGCAATTTTAGACTGGTATAAGAAGCTTTAGAGAAATTTGATTTGGATGTTTTGTTTTCTCCCATAGATGGCTGTATTGATTAGGCCTGTCATGTTGTTTCAGTGTTATGTTAAAGGAATAGTGAAATGAAAATTTTGTCATCATTTACTCACCCTTAAGTTGTTCCAAACCTGTATGAGTTTCCTTCTGCTGAATAGAAAATAAGATATTTTGAGGATTAATAAATAATGATAGATCATTTTTGGGTGAACTATCCTTTTAAATCTCCTCACTTCAAGTATAGAGCTTTCCTACTTTTCTCCCTTGCTCTTCACTGCCATCTGCCTGTTAAACAGGGCGATTATAAATGATCATTTCCTAAATGCCATACTTTATTCAAATTGATATCTCCAGTCAGGAAATAACCCTTGCTTCAGACTTTGACAGAACAGAATAAATCTTATGTACTTTAATATTTTTTTATATTGTATACTGTACAAGTACTATGCAAATACTATATTATTAGGCTATATTATGTAGCCTATGTGAAATCAACTTCTTTAGTTTTCTTTTTGTTATTAAATTTGTAAGTAGACTTACCATACAGACACAAAATACTACAAAATACTTTAGCTAAAGAAAACAAGAACAGTACCTGACACGACCAGTGTTGTAATAGCTTCTTTGTATCTTCTTTTTGTTATGTACTTTTGTATTTATTTATTTTTTATAAAAGACAATAGCTTTAACTGGTTTTTATTTCAGTTTTTGAACTTGTATATTATTTCAACTTAAATGTATTTATTTCGGTTAGTTGCAGATGTAATATGCTGAGTAAGACGTGAACAAGATTTACTATATGTGTTCACCTGAGGTTTAATCCAGTAATCAGTTTAAATAATTATAAAATATTAATGTTGTTAAGGACGTTGAAATGTTATGTGTTGCATTAATTCATATGTTTAGTGATTTTGTATGAGATTAAAAATGTAATGATGACATGTTTGGGATGAGTGCATCTGATTGGTCGTGTGTGCGCGCGTGCGTTTACTAATAGTTGGGGAGTTCTCGCGAGACGCTTCATTTAAAACTCATGAAGCATCTCGTCTGACTGTTTATTGATAAACGTGCTCCCTTACAGGTATATGAAGCGTACATTTGCACACATGTGAATATTAGTGTTACTAAATGTATTTTTGCTAGGTATTGTGTTGTATTATTGGGTGAAGTGCGATACGGGGCGAATCCAATGTAAAACGCTAGAGTTATCTGTTGCAGAAGCAACCATTCTAATTTTCATCTAATATTTCTATTTTAGATTTACCAAAAATGAATAGTTTAACAATAACAACAACAGACGAGACATTTCAAGCAGTGTCTGCAGTGTGACATGCTATACTTTATCTAAAAAACATTTCTATAATTCTTGTAAGCATTTTAGTCCAGTCATTTTAAGCCAAAATGGGGGTCAACCTTGAACAAATTGCAACATAAGCAAACTCAACTGATTTTGTATCCTCAATATGTCCTGAGTAAAGAAAAAAAAGCCCCGAAGAGTCCCATTAGGGGAAAGTTTCGGAAAAAAAGACCCAAATATAGTCTATTCATACGCCTCATTCTTTTACTCATGTGAATAGGGTAAAAAATTTAACCTTTAGATATCACCATGAAAATTACTGAGTTGATTACTTGCATCAAGACAAACAAAAAATGTATTACAAGTTTTTTGAAAAGGTTTGTTAACATGGACAAACAGTGCATAATCTAACTACGTCCTGTATGTGCTGATTTGCATAAATACCACAACAGAACTAAACATTGGGTGGTGAAAGCCAGGTGAAAATGTCTTGTTGAATCTTGTTGCCACATAACAGTAAAATACTTAATGTTAAGGTCTGAATGAAACCCATTTAGGCTATCCATGAGCATTGATACATAGAGGCAGGAAGAAGTACTTTAGAAACCAGCCTTTATTCATTTTTAAGAGATGGGGTTTGGGGCTGGGTCCGTGGGACTGTTTCTAGGGGACGAGTCTGAGGGAAGAACAGGAGACAATGGTAAGGAGAATGCAGAAGACAAAAGGTAAGTAAAATAAAAAGTGAACCCCCTCCCAAATCCCATCTCTGCAATAATAATTAATAAAGGCTGGTTTCTACTTCTTCCTGACTCTATGTATTAATAGCCTAAATGGGTTCCATTCAGACCTTAACATTAAATATTTTACTGTTATATGTCAACAAGATTCTACAAGACATTTTCACTTGGCTAGACCCAATGTTTAGTTCTGTTGTGGTATTTATGCAAATTAGCACATACGTAATTCGATTATGCACCGTTTGTCCATGTTAACAAACAATTTAAAAAAACTTGTAATACATTTTTTGTTTGTCTTGATGCAAGTAATCAACTCAGTAATTTTCATGGTGATATCTAAAGGTTAAATTTTTTACCCTATTCACGTGAGAAAAAGAATGAGGCGTATGAATAGGCTATTTTTGGGTCTTTTTCGAAACTTTCCCCTAAAGGGATTCTCCGGGGCTTTTTTTTCCTTACTCAGGACATATTGAGGATACAAAATCAGTTGAGTTTGCTTCTGTTGCAATTTGTTCACCTTTTTTTCATAAAATGACTATTTTTCATGCATAAATGTTTTATGATCTCCTATTACTTAGGTGTTTATATGGAATTGTCATTTGTCACTGCAGGACTAACTACAAAAAAAGAAAAAAGTTTAAAAATGGTGAAAACCCTAAAATACATATTGACCAGTTACAGTATTAAAATATACACAACTTGAACATGAAACTTGCATTAAAAATCCATATTATTTGTCATACACTCAACAGCAGATGGCAGCATAGCTCTATTTAAATTCATGAACTTGGATCAATTATTTTATAGTACCATCATATATTTAAGCCCAACTGCTACACACATGCTAAAAATTAATGACACATTTTTCTATGACTCATGTATGGACTCTACATATGGCAATTCCAAAGAAATTATTTTAATTTTCCATATTTTACAGCACAAAATCTATCTGATTTAAAAGTTAAAAGCATATATATATTTTAAAACAGAGCAAAGCTGTGGCACAAAACCTCAGTCGTTTATGAGCATATAAATTTTGGAACAATTTCCCCAAGTAATTGATTGTATTCAGATCAATTCTCATTGGATGACTATTATAGACAAAGACCCTTTCAGGCAATGTCCTGTCATACTAAAACAATGGCCATGACAGAGATGATGGATCCATTTGTACCTTTCCTACTCTTCGTTTTATGTAATTCATTGAATGATCTTATCAATTCCATCCTCCAGAGCGGGGACAGGTCTGCTCTCTCCGGATCAGAGGTCACCGTCAGAGGTCAAAGGTTAAATTTAGTATTTAAATTGAAGACCTTACAAAACGCTGTTGGATATGGTTAGTCTCCTATTAATATTATTATTGCTTCTTGGATGAATGGAAGATATATCTAATTAGAATTTAATTAGACAATTGTAGTCAGTTATGCATCCACACGGGCTAAATTTTGGACGAATCAAGATTTTTATTTCTCAGACTTAACAGTACTTTACTTAATTTATTTTAATTTACATAACTAATTTATGAATTTTCTTGTCGTTGAGCTGTAAGTTCAGTGTCTTACCAAAGTATAAAGCTTCCTTCCTTAGGCTGGTATAGTGTGTATAATGGTGTGTGTGTGTGTGTGTGTGTTTAGAGCCATGATGTAATGTGAAGACTCAAATCTTTCCCACACTTGGAGAGGGATCCCTGACAGCCTGGGAAACTAAAAGCTTCCATCTGTTCAACAGGTCAACAGAGGGTCCTGTGACCTTTGACACAGATTTGTCCCCCAGTAAACATGAAGGACCAAGCTGTTGACAGAGTGGTAAACGATACAGACCAGTTCTGTGTAATCTCATCCGAGTCAGATTTATCGGATATTCTGTTGACAGCTCGTACATCTAATTTGTCCCCCAATAAAAGGAGGGGAAAGAAACAAATTGTTTGGTGATTACGTAACTTCTTTCCACCATTAAAAGTGATTCTAGCATTTACTGAATAATTTTCTCCATTAAATAATGTATCCATTAACACCTTCCAAATTTATTTTCATTAAAAAATAAAAACTATCAATTTGGAATTTCTGAGGATTGGTCCCGTTAACGTTTCACACTTGTAATCTAGAAACGGGTTAGCGCCACTTTTTACCCGGGGTTGTAAAACACTGCTTCAGAGTAGGGTTAGCACTACTTTTGCATTGTTATCTCCGCATTGCGGTGCCAAACTTGTAGCTACTGTGTGAAGCAATGCAGTGTGGCTCGTTCACACCAAGAAAGATAGCTATAAAGATAACTATATTAGCATCCACAATAGCGGAAAATATCATTTTTGATATGCTAAGCTCATGATTGTCTGTCACTTTAAATGCGCGAGCTCGTCACAGCAGGATGGATTCTGATTGGCTGTCAATGTTTGTATCGTTCATCAGCTGGATAAAATCGTTCTGAGAGTGATTTCAAGTTATTGTTTCTCTGTGCCGTTACCGTTTATAGCTGTGGTGTGGACTCTCTAACCTTTAATATTGAGAACGATTTTTAGAAATATATCTTTATCATCATCTTTATAGTTATCGTCCGTTGTGTGAACGGGCCTGTAGAATGTTACGGCTAGATGCTTAGCAACCGGCGTACTACTGGTGAATGGTGAAATGGTGACGGAAAACACATGAATTGGAGTGAAGAAGAGATGTTGTACTAGTTTGAAAAATCCATTCAGGAAAAACTTGATAGTTTAGGGCAATTTATAAAAGGAAGATGTGCAATGCTATCGCGTGCTGCATTCGGCCATTCAATGAGTTGACAGCAAATATGCAAATAGGGACGTTAACCCATGTTTAGATTGTTAATCCTGGGCAAAGTAGGAGAAGAAACAAGATAACCCAGGATTCTTTTTATCTGGGGTTTAGAATGACCCAGGGTTAAATATTTCAAATGCGAAAAGCCCTGGACGGTGGTACGTTGAGGTCCGAGCCTCTATTGAAGCTCCATTCCTTGTCAAGGATCCTCTTTAAAATATGTAGACAATCAATACCATGGTGATCACAGTTGATACTGGAATTTCAAAGCTTAGTGAGCTTAAGAAGACAGCAAGTTGTTTATTTTCCTACTAAGTAAGTGAATCAATGAACTAGACCTATATGTCACTGCTAATCAATATTTTGCAATCAGTCCAGACTATCAGAAATAAATGAGCTACATCTGGGAATGTGTCACATGTAATAGATACCCAGAAATACTTTATATCATCCAGGTGTGCTGGAGTACATTTCAGTCTGTCAGAGATCCAGCTGCATGCATTTGGCTTCCAAATCGCTCAGTCCTTCCAGATGTCACAGAGGTCACACATCTGCATGTGAAATGCGATGCCCTTTGACACCACCCGCTGCCCCTGAGCCTCTGTGGCCCTTTTGGTACATGAAGTGCCAGCACTAGTGTCGACCGCTGTGATTTAGGCACCTGATTTAAGCCTGCACTCAATCACTGAACACGAAAAGTTACTTTGTGATCCTAGTGCAAAAATGCATTTTTTCTAAATATATTAAATATATTTTTTATTGTATTTTAGACAAATTAATAGTTTATCATTAGATTAGTTAATAGTTTAATTGTAAGTTATTTACAGAGCAACTAATAAATAAACAACTAATAGCACTAGAACCCATTAGAATAATTCAAAACAAGATAAAGGTGGCATTCCTGGAAAAATGAAGATACTAATGTTTAGCTGAATCTAGCACATTGTTTTTGTAGTGAGTAGTGACCCTTCTTTTGACCTTTGACCCTGGGCTCTGTCCTTGTCTTTGCTCATTGTATCGCTTTGACCCTTTAACCTGCATCTCCTACAACCTGTTCACAAACATGCCACCAATCATGTGATCCTGCTCCATCCCAAGCCTTGAGGTTCACCAGCAATGCAAAGCAGAACTTTGACCCTTGAACTCACTGAATTATGCATGAGAAGTAGTTGCTGCTGAAAGTGCAATATTCTTGTAATACCTGTTCCTATAAATACCTTGGTTGGTCACATATAAAAAACAATCAATTATTTTTAAATAAAATATTTCAATTATTTTTATATTATATTATATTATATTATATTATATTATATTATATTATATTATATTATATTATATTATATTATATTATATTATATTATATTATAGATGCACTGTGGAAAATACAAACGCATAAAAGGCAAAAAGTGACTTGAAGCACATAATTGCACCCAGTCGCCTTTGGAAGGATGTGAGCTAAATGGCCAATCAAACAGAGCTTTCGAGCTTAAAGGAGCCGCCCACTTCTGTGCTTTAATACTTGATGGGCTCCTTAATACAGACCATTCAATGGACCACCACTGAAGCGCGTAAGACCAAGCAAAGGTGTGGTCATTTGGATCACCATCATGCCAAAGTTGAGTCCGTTCAGCTCTGTTTTTACGGATACTCCAAATAAGGCCGTTTTTAGTTAGAGTAGAATTCTTCCATTCATGCTCATGTCAATCATGCCAACAGAAAGCTGCGCTACGCCGCGTCTTTGCTCCCCTCGGATCTGATTCATTTGGGGTTTCCGATTGTCCCTTTTACGCACCAAGACATCACCAACACGGAGTTCCTTAAATCGGCGTGATTTTTGATGTGCAATCTTCTCTGGCTGGCTGAACTTGTTGGACACATATCTTCAGTCTCCTCGAAGCGCATTCCACATCAATAGGTTCTTCTGCATGGATAAAACACGACCGGCCTTCTTCATCTTGAATAATTCTGGAGAATACGCGTAAAAGGTTCGCAGTCCAGCCATGGCCATGGTGGTGAGCGTGTGGAGAGATCCGCAGGAGGAACTGCCACCGGGGGGATCTCTGGATGAGCCGAGCGGACCGGGGAGAGACCACCCCCAGCACCACCGCTTGAGCGCAGCCGCGCACTCTCCAAACACCGGACTTCCCTCCGCGGAGGATAAAGGGCAGAACTCAGCCCAGAACCAGCAGCACATTGAGTGCGCTGTTTGCGGGGATAAATCCAGCGGGAAGCACTACGGACAGTTCACGTGTGAGGGATGCAAAAGTTTCTTCAAGCGGAGTGTTCGGCGGAACTTAACGTACACGTGCCGTGCCAACAGAAGCTGCCCGGTGGATCAGCACCACAGGAACCAGTGCCAGTACTGCCGCCTGAAGAAATGCCTGAAAGTGGGCATGAGACGCGAAGGTGAGTGTGCACTGGGTTTTGTCTTTTGTAGCAGAAAGAAAGAAAGAAAGAAAGAAAGAAAGAAAGAAAGAAAGACAGAACAAAAATAAAGATATTAAAAAACAATAGCTATATATGTATTTTTTTATTATCAAACTTTAATTATCAAACACATACCAGCTTGCTTAAAAGCAATACAAGTAAAGGATTTGTCTTTGTGCATAAAAATGCCTTATAATCAAAAAGCTTTTTTAAATGATTCTTAATGTAATAATATTATTTATAAAGCAACTTATGCAAGTAATAACTCAAGACTACTGAGTTAGCCTGCAATCAATCACTGAACAGGAAAAGTTACTTTATTGTCTCAATATACCACAGATACAATAATACATTTCATATTCTTTATAGTGAAAAACTGCATAAAATATTAAGAGCATTGCAGTAGTTACTTTCAGTCTTGTGTTTTCATAGATTGCACTCAGTTAATTGTGTAAGCAGTGTTAGATAGATAGATAGATAATTTATTTATGATTTAACACCATATCAGCAGTAATGTATATACTGTATGCAATCAACAGTATTTTAATATTAAGATAGATAGATAGATAGATAGATAGATAGATAGATAGATAGATAGATAGATAGATAGATAGATAGATAGATAGATAGATAGCGTTATTCCAATGATTGCAGTGCACATAATATTATATGTTATTTGCTTGCACATTTCTTCTCCATCTCCTCCTGTTTTGATAGCGGTTCAGCGAGGAAGAATGCCACCAAACCAGCCGAACCCGAGCCATTACGCGCTGACCAATGGAGACCACCTGAATGGCCAATGCTACCTATCCGGATACATATCCCTTCTGCTTCGGGCCGAACCATATCCAGCCTCACGATATGGAAACCAGTGCATGCAGTCTGGCAACATCATGGGCATAGAGAACATCTGCGAGCTGGCGGCCCGTTTGCTCTTCAGTGCGGTGGAATGGGCAAGGAACATCCCTTTCTTTCCTGACCTTCAAATCACGGATCAGGTGTCTCTCCTCAGACTCACCTGGAGTGAACTTTTTGTTCTGAACGCTGCGCAGTGCTCCATGCCGCTCCACGTGGCTCCTCTCCTCGCCGCCGCTGGACTTCACGCGTCCCCAATGTCCGCGGATCGGGTCGTGGCCTTCATGGATCATATCCGATTCTTCCAGGAGCAGGTGGAGAAGCTGAAGGCCCTGCAGGTGGACTCCGCCGAATACAGCTGTGCCAAAGCAATAGTGCTGTTCACATCAGGTAGGCCCGAATCATTCAAGATCGAGTAAACGTATTGTACACTTTAATGAGCGTGTCTATAAGATAATCCTATTTGTCCCGCGGTGTTTGTTTCAAACAGAATATTAATCTGTCAAAATTACCATCTGTGCACAATCAGATTAAAGGCGTGTGTAGGTTGTTTAAAAATATACATATTTTTTTCTTTGGCTATTATTTTGAGTATTACTCAATAACCCATGTAGTCTACATGTTATCATGTTAAACATTAACACAAACATTTAGGCTAATTGTATGTTTGAAAACATTCGCATCAGTAAAGTGTTAATCAACTTTAATGTTTTAGGTCTAAATTATCCTTTTCGGTCCTACAAGTCCTACAAATATTACATTTAGTCCTTTAAAATGTGACCCGATAAATATGAACTGCTTTCATAATTTCATAACTTAGCAAAGTGCTTAATTGAATGGAGCCTTGCATGTTAGCCCCCCCCCCCCCTTATTTTAACTTTATTTTAACTTTATTTTATCATTGTTACGCGTTACATGTAGTTACTGTAGCAGTAGCTACATTATGCATGTTTGCATGCATTTAAACCCTAAACCAAACCCTCATCCTAACCCTAACCCTATAGTTAATAATTATTACTCAGTACTTAAATATATAATTAAACTGTAATACTGACACCTTGAAATAAAGTGTAACCAAAAGCTGTTTCAAATATATATAAATTTTAAACAACCAGCAAAGTTCGAATGCAAGTTTTAGGTAGAGTGCGCAAAACATAAGCTCGCGCATGTCTACGGAGGTTACTATAGCAACAGCATATATAGCTCGAGCACTTTCTGTTTCAGTTAGGATCACATGACACATCGACAAAACAGAAGTAGTCCTAGATTTACTTTTAATTACCGGCCTGTTATAAATATACACTCCACAAATATACCGCAAAAAATATTTTGTATTTTGTTTAAAATGTCGCCAGACGATTGACCGAATGCGCCCGGAAATAATAGGCCTAACGTTAGTTGGCTACTGACAGAAAAGGTAGACCCTAAGTGACATGCTGATATCAAACTTCCTTAAATATTAACCTTACTGAAGAAAACTGAAGCGTTAGTGTAAGATTTTTCAGAGCAATCCAAAAACACATCAAATAATAGTAGGCTATACGGAAGAGCTGTCTGTACCTCACAGCCTCGCTTCCATTACCGTTAAACATCAAGGCGCTGCTGTGAATAAGGTCTATATAGGCTGGTTAAATACAGAGTCCTATTCTATAGAAATGGAAAGTATAGGCTAGGCTACAACATAAAACAGTGTAGGCTATTTCGAATTCGAGGAGTTTCTTATTGTTGTTTTAATTATAGCTATTACTCTCTTTTCAACTTTTTGAATATATCCTATAGGCCTAAATACTGCAGCACCAAGTGCTTAATTCGTTTCGGTAATTCATTGCAGCTACCTATAGCCAACATATTTTCTATTTCATCTATTTCATCGTTTAAATAACAGAAACATTACGAAATTAAACTGAAACACATTCGTTTAATACGGCGAATGCTTTCTTGAAAGGAAAATAGTTGTATAGAATGAAGCCTGTTTGAATGACACAATTCGATTTTCGAACGAATAGGCTAAATTAATTCGGTTTAAGAAAATAATAACACTTTATATGATATTTCTTGCTGTCTTTTTCTACACAATCATGTTAAATAACTCTAGAAGTGTGTGCATATTTAGAGTCGCAGTTATATGTTATCCTTCTGAATGATGTGAGTTCATATCTGACTTATATCTGTATTTGTGTGCAGATGCGTGCGGCCTTTCAGACGTACCGCATATAGAAGGTCTTCAGGAGAAATCCCAGTGTGCGCTCGAGGAGTACGTGAGGAGCCAGTACCCGAACCAGCCCACTCGCTTCGGCAAGCTTCTGCTGAGACTCCCCGCGCTCCGCATGGTCTCCTCCTCCGTCATAGAACAGATTTTCTTCGTTCGACTGGTGGGTAAAACCCCCATCGAGACGCTCATCAGGGATATGCTGCTATCTGGGAGCAGTTTCAACTGGCCCTATATGTCCATTCAATGAGAGCGAGATGAAGATGATGGGCATTTGGTGAGCAAAACGTACTGGATGAAACTGAAATCTCTCTCACTCAGTGTCGATTTATATAGCAATGATATTGTGAAAATGTGAAGATATCTTTACTCTCTTTCTCCTGATCTCTACTTTTAACAGTGAAGCATCATATGTGCCATAAAGACTTTACAAAATAACGTTTGATTCATTTCCTCACAGTGTAATTGTCGATATTTTAATGTCTTGATTTAGTTATTTGAACGAGGGGGTAGCGTATATACATATATGCTTTGATCCAAAATAACAGAAATAAAATCACTATTGGTGTTACCCTAAAAAACCTTCAACAAATACCACGTTTGTTTCGCGGAGACAATGGATTTAACATTTATTTATTTTGCTGTAGGCTATTTATTTTCCTGCTCATCATCTTCCTGTGTCTAAACAATCAACCACAGCACTTACGGTTATGTTTTTCTGAGGCTCGACAATAAATGTGATTGATGTATTTTTCAACATTTTTCTCGGTATTAAGTATTACAATTCAAACCCTTAAATGATCAGGGTGGGCGATGTTGGATTTGATGTACGATGGATGAAACATTTGATTAAACGATTTTCATTAATCATTTCGTGCGTAAATGTGCTTTTGTTTTGACTTTTTCTAATAAAGATAGTTTTCATAACTTTGAGAGACAAAGTGATGTTCATTTTCATCACGCTGTGGTCTTGTCATGCTTTAAGCGCTTTAAATGTTTTGAGATCTGTTTCAGGAACTGTGAACACCAATGCAATGAAACTAAAAGCCCATAAAGGCATGAGACTAGACTATTAGCAGGTCATTAATATTTACAAAAATATGGAATATTTTGATTTATATGCAATCATTTAACACGCGCAATGCAACAAAATAGAGTTGTTTCTCATGACAAATATAATGTGAATGTTCTTCATGCATTTTTAGACGAAAAATACACGTTTGCGCCTTCAGTTGCCTACGTTAAATTATAAATAGCCTATATATAAAATAAGTTAGTGCGAAAAGTTAACTTTGAATAGAGTAAGAAATAGAAAATCGCAGCTGAATACCTTAGGCTTATAAATACATCAAATGCCGCTTTCTAAAATAGGCAACTCGTTTTGATGGTTCTTTAAAATATGCCTGAAACGATATTTTTCCATCTAACCTTGAAAAAGACAGATCGTTTGTCCTGTAAAGGCTCATGTTTATCAGAAATATTCGAATTTTATCTGATCAGTTCACAGACCGATGATACAGGTGAGATGTGTTTTGCACAGAGGTGTCAGGAAAGCGCTGTGATCTTATCACATTAATCAGATCAGGCTTCAAATAAACGAGATTCATTGTAATTGGACTAGTTTGTGCCCTTTCTTATGGGCTGATATGTGCCATAGCTATCTGAAATCGCTTGTTTATCTTTTATTTTCCAGAGACAGTTTTGCCATTTATATTTAGCCATGATAATTTATGAATATATCTTATTGTAGGGTAGCCTACAATGCATAATAGCTGTGTACTGATATCTAAAGTGTTAGCTTGATACAGGCGTTTTTTTCTGACCACCTTACTTTAATTTATCAAGCATTTTCTTTCAAATGAAAGTTTCCAGTCGTGATAATGAAATAATTTAATTAAGTCGACGCGTGTTTTCATTTAAAAAAAAACAACAACAAAAAATAATCCATTAGCCTACAACGTTCATTAGCTACAACGACAAAATGTCCGTCAATATATCAGAAACAAAAATGTACATTTTGTTGTAGAAATGTAATTTTTTTTTAAAGAAATTCTTTCCCAAACCAACATGTTTATCCACGAAATAAACTGTCGTCAGGTGTTTCACTTAATAAGGATTTTTAATATAGGCCTATCGATTAAATTTAAACTTATTTATTTATTAGGCCTATCTGTCGTACTAATGATTATAGTATGAAATACGCATGCGCAACAATGGCAAGAAATAAAATAAAGTCAGTGTACTGAAAATTACCTGAAAGTAACAACCTATTTGGATTTTTATATCTTTTTTATATCTCACAACAATATTTGAACAGCTTAATTTTATTTTTACTTATTTTGTTTGCTTATGTAATTTAGTGACAAAATTGTCCCCAGAAGTGGGCTAAATCTGACATAACCTTTGCTTGGAGACACCAGTTTTCTTTAAAAAAAAAGTATGTGAAGTCTGAGCATCTCCCCAGATAACCTGTGTGTGTTCTTCCGTGTGGAGTCTTGACAGCCAGAGTCTCTAGTTATTGCGACCGTCTGTGTGAACCCCGTGACCCCGCGCCTCTCTCATCATGTGTGGGTCTCCTCCTGAGGTGGATCATGAACTCGTGGCACCTCAGATGAATCGCTGACTCCGTGCCTGGGCTAGCCGTGACCCCAGCGGCGCCTGGGGACCCGTGAGGAGAACTGGAGCTCAGAATAAAGCACAGGCTCATCCACAGGGGGATTCCTGATGGCCACGGCACTTCTTTGTTGGAAGTTAGTATACGTGCTCGGATCAAGGGTACGGCTGTCAGAGGAAACTGTGTCCAAGGAGCTAGTGTGAGAATGCAAACATATAGACACTTGTGAGTAAAATAGTGTTAAGAAAGCTGTGGTTTCTGAGTGCAGATGTGATGTCCTGCAAATATGAATAAAAAAGTACGTCAGCAAAATTAAAGATCCGATTTAAAGGTCATGGGGCATGTAAATATGGGTCTTCCTGTCATGGGCAGCATTAAAGTCTTACTGGACTTATTTGGATTAGCAACCTGTAAAGACATATAGAGCAGGACTACCAGGAAAGGGGGCTTATGGCACAATCTGGAGACAGGAATGCTGTCTAAATGAATCAAGTTAACAGGACGTGTCATCTGTAGAATCCAGGATCCTATGGTATGGACAATAGGCTTTCTAGCACAGAAATCGAAGGGAACCCCAAATCCTAGTTTAAGACTTTAATGCAGTATTTATTGTATTCCTAGGCCTGGCTTAATTAGCTCACTTGCAGATTCCACGTACTATGTCCTAAGTGGATTTTAAGTCGAATGGCTGACTAGATTTACAGCCAACGGACATTTATGAGAATGGCTTTTAAATTCCAATTCAATTCATATTGGTAACAAACGGGATGCAGAAGTTGTTGTTTGAATTTAAAGGTGTCCTTTATTCAAGGACATTAAATTGATTAAAAGTGAGGATAAAGGGGCTTAAAGGCACACTTAGTTTCCATTTTTCTCAGAGTACTTGTGTTTAACGTTACTGTCGTAAATACCACTCACGCAGAGCCGTCTCTGCACTCTTCCGACCGCGCTTTCTTCGTTGACTCTGCCATGATTGACGTCTGAAATGCGTGCTAGTGTCCTCCATAGAGGCTGCTTCATATGTTGTTGATGTATGTGACGTCGTGCCGTAAAGCAAGTCGTGATTCTCGCCAGATTTGTCGGGGCGCCACCTCTCAAACCTGCATTGCTGGTTTTGCATGCAGCGGCGTCCCCTCCACTTTGCTATCGGGATGATTCGCCCTACTACGAGTTCGTTTACCATCGAAATGATTTCTGTTATATTAAGGTACAAATCTTGCGTAGTGTGCCTTTAAATATAACAAAAGATTTCTATTTCAAATAAATGCTGTACTTTTGAACTCTCTATTCATCAAATAATCCTGAAAATAATGTATCGCATGCAGTTTCCACAAAAATATGAAGCAGCACAACTGTTTTCAACATTGATAATAATTAGATATGTTTCTTGAGCAGCAAATCAGCATATTTGAATGATTTCTGAAGGATCATGTGACACTGAAGACTGGAGTAATGATGCTGAAAATTCAGCTTTGCATCACAGGAATATATTGCGGTTTTAAAAAAAAGTTATTCTGAATTGTAATAACATTTCACAATATTAGTTAGTATGTGGCTAAATTAATTCATACTCTTACTCTTGAATTGAAAAAGAAGCCCATTCTGAAATCCCGATCTTAGCCAGCAATCTTTGATCAACAAGGTTAATTTGTCTTTGTCTCTCGGACGATCAGGGATACCTGCTCTTTTGTTGCTCACTGATTATCAGACATCGTCTCTTCTTCTGCAGTCAATTATGTCCTGCTGGTGTAATTACAGAGCACTTCACTGTCTGGCCCATTATCAGCCTTTGTTCATTTTTTAACTTGGCCTGAATGCATCTGATACATGTTTTAATTGTCCAAGCGTTCTATTCAAACATAATCTGTTTTACAAGAAGTTACACACATGAACATGGACAGAACTGCCACTGCATAAGAATATATACAAACATATGATATGCATTTGTTTAAGACATGCAAAAATAGTGTTCTGCAGTTTAAAACGATACGATGATAACTGGGTCAGTCCTCATATGCAGCACATTTGGACTCTGTAACTTAAAAATAAAATGAATATGCTTGTGTTTAATCAAATATTTCTACAGTATGAAAGTGCACAAACTTTCAGAACTCACAGAATTCCATTGATGAGACTTACTGATACTTGTACTGTTGATTTGCCACCAAAACTTGTCACTTCCTGGAAGATGATTTCAAGGATCTTGTTAAGGGATTTTTCAAAAGACTAAACAGCTTAAAACCAAAATGGTGAAATTATTTTAAAAATGTAATATATGATTTCCATCCACACAGAATTCGTTAAAGGGTTAGTTAACCCAAAAATGAAAATTATGTCATTAATGACTCACCCATCTCGGTTCATCTTCGGAACACAGTTTAAGATATTTTAGATTTAGTCCGAGAGCTTTCTGTTCCTCCATTGAAAGTCAATGGACGGCATACTGTCCATGTCCAGAAAGGCAGTACAGACATCATCAAAGTAGTCCATACGACATCAGTGGCTCAATCTTAAGTTTATCAAGCGACGAGAATACTTTTTGTGCGCAAAAAGTAAACAAAAATAACGACTTTATGCCACTATTCATTTCCTTCTCTCTGTGCCTCAAGTGAGTTCGCGTAGTGTTTCAGCGTAGCGCGTCTGTGTTGTACGTCACACGTAGGCTCACTATTGGCCGACACTGGTCATGTGTGATGCGTGTGACGTACAACACAGACGCGCTACGCTGAAACACTACGCGAACTCACTCGAGGCACAGAGAGAAGGAAATGAATAGTGGCATAAAGTCGTTATTTTTGTTTACTTTTTGCGCACAAAAAGTATTCTCGTTGCTTGATAAACTGATGTCACATGGACTACTTTGATGATGTCTGTATTGCCTTTCTGGACGTGAACAGTTTGCCGTCCATTGACTTTCAATAGAGGAACAGAAAGCTCTCGGACTAAATCTAAAATATCTTAAACTGTGTTCCGAAGATGAACGGAGGTCTTACGGGCTTGGAACGACATGAGGGTGAGTCATTAATGACATAATTTTCATTTTTGGGTGAACTAACCCTTTAAATCCATTGCTAACTAGTGATGCTTGTGCTGTTGCTTTGCCACCAAAATGATGTCACGATACCTGGAAGATGACATCATAAAGGCTTTTGTTACTTGGGGTTAATTCAGGATAATTGGGACGTTTTTCCACAGTCATCTCAATGGTAAAACATGTCCCAATTTACCTGCAAGTGATTTTTACAAAAGACTCAACAACTTAAAGGGATAGTTCACCCTAAAACGAAAATTAAGTCATTATTTACTCACCCTGGTGTTGTTCTAATTGTTCTAATCCCACTCACGTTTGTCCATATAATGGCAGTGAATAGCGACCGTCATCAAGCTTTTTCAAAAAAAGATACAAAAGTATCAATGAATGTTCTGATGCGACACGTGACATATATTCCAACGGCATGCAATCCATACACCTTCTTCCCTGATATATATATATATATCTGTTGTGTTCGTCATAACAAAAAGTTATTGCGGTCACATCTGTCAACTCTCATTCTGACTGTTATCAGACAAGGAGATATTTGACTCAGTGAGAAAAGGATACTTTTTTGGAATTTCTAGGCGTTTTATGTTTTTGTTAATCTGGATTTCTCAGAACTTGTGTGCTTTTTCTGGGCGAAGCGGAGTGAACTGCGGTGCTAAGAGTCACACAAACACGTTCACTGAAGACCAGCGGCCAAGTTAAGATTTTAAAACATTCAATTTCGGTTTGTTTTTCACCAAACCCTATCCTATGGGATATACGACACGTGTAGCATTGGACCATTCTGTGTTACTTTTGCATCTTTTTTTCAAAAGCTTGATGCTATTCACTGGCATTAGAGACGAGCGACATTTGTTTGTTGAAAAGTCTCCTTTTGTGGTCCATAAAAAAAAAGAAGGGCATATGGCATTAAAACAACGGTGAGTAAATGATTAATTAATTAATTTTCATATTAGGGTGAACTATCCCTTTAAAAACAAAATGGTGATTATAACAAGATGTAGGCCAGAATCCCTCATTTAACCCAGTAACGCTTTAACTAAATCACCGGTGTGTGACGTGTTGGCATACTGGTAATAAGTGTTGATAGAATGTTCTCTCCTCGGATCTCCCAACTATAGTAATCCTCCTAATGAAGTAAACATGGATTTCCCCGTAATGCCCATCGTCTTGCACAGAACATTGTCCCTAATCCGCTCCAGACGGCTTGATAATGACGTGTTCCTATGGACCAATCAACCCATGCACAAGAACATTAAGAATGAATTAGCCTCTAGTTACGGTCTCCACAAATGTGTGCTGAATATTGTGTCTGCGCAAAGTTCTTAACATTAATTCAGCTACATTTTTGGTCATTGAAAACAATGCAGCCCGATTCAACTGCATTGCCTACAAATGTATCAAATATGACACTCCAAAATCAGTGTTTTAAAAGACAGTATACAGTTTAATATTAAGGTAACTGTATTGATGAGGTCATTGCAGGGTCATGGGATTATCCCCGGCTCTAACACAGTTTTACGCACTGGGGGGCCCACAACTTTTTAGACAACAGCTTGTCGGCAGCCCACTCATTAGTGTCACAAACACGCACACACATGCTCAAACATCCACTCAAACTGACACCAAATAGAAGGTGATGATAGTGACTGTTAAAATAGCACATTTGCTTTTGATTCAATTATAATTCTCAAGCTAAGCTGCAATCTGTCCTCATTATCACTTTATATTTAATACATTAATATTACAGTTAAACCCAACACACGACAAATACACTTTCAAACAGTCGAGATATCATTTTAACACCTCCTTTTCTACTTTTCCGACATTAATTAATTCCAAAAACAAAGATCATGACTTTACAATGAAGTTTTCTCCAAACTTTTAGAATGGATCCCCATTCACCTCTTCTGCTTCTCGGCACAGACATGCATTAATCCACTTTCTGCTTCTTTGAAGTCGAATCTCTTTCTAATTAAGGAACCACTGGCCTTCAAAAGACCTCATTCTGGAGTCATGTGGTATCCTCTATGCGACTTGACTGAGAAATACATTTGGAGTGAGGCGATTCTCTTTCACTCAGAAATAAAAATATGGTTGCAGTGCAACCTCCATGAACAGAAGAATGTCGAAAAAGGAGGAATTAACAATGAGGAGACATTGACGTATCTCAAGAGACAACATCCCTGACGACTGAGAAACTACATTACACCTAGAAGTTGATGCAAATAATATTGTAAAACTATTAAAGTACAAAAAATAAAAATACAATTCACCAAATATGCAGTACACTGCAAGTAACGCTTTGACATTGTTTACTAAAGAACTAAACAGTTCTTAGTGGAACTTATGTATTCCACTCATCCGTATTCCTCAAATGCGAATGTTTGGAAGTCTGCACAAGCTCCGTTCTGAGAATAACTTCTGCAGGGTTTTATGAACCTGCGCTGTCTGTTCACCCTCCAGGCTCTCTGAAATGGATTCTGTATGTCTGAACCAGTCGCGCCACGCGCTTGTCCTTGGTATAAAAGAAAAGAGGGAGATTTTTTCCCTTCAACACAGAGAGGTTATTATCAGAGCTTGTGCTGTTAATAGATCCGACAAACACCTACAGACTGATCCGCTTCATTTGCCGCTTGCCTTTTTGAAGCATCAGAAATGAAATATAATGAGATTTGAAATGCGTTCTGGTACATCTGTCATGCAGCTATGACATTGATGTAACTCTCAGTGGAATATTTTATTGCTCAGTGGAGTTTCATTTAAAGTCAACATTATTTACTTACATAAAGTCAGCATGAAATCAAAATAGACAATTCTTGTTTCCTTGTAATATATTAGAATATTGCAGTATTTAATATAAATGACATCATTCGTTTTCAAAAATGTCCTCGTAATCTTTATTCAACAAATCTTTCCCTCCTATTGCAGCGACATCTATTTTTATCTCTGATGATGTGTTTACTGGCGTGAGGGCGGGGCAACCTGTCACTCAAATGAGATCCACCAATAGCAAACCACAACCATCCAATCAATTCCTGACGGACAAAAGAAAATCCTGCCCTACATTTTTTCTTGTTCAAGAAGCCGTTTCACTCAGATCACAATAGGGAAGAAAAGGCAGTCACAACATCCGACTTTAAAGCACATTCTTGTGCTTACTGTGAACGATGCATGTTGTTCAAAAGGAAAATAAATGACGGTAAGGCATTAAAGCGATCTCAACTATGATTTTTCCTAAGGCTTTGTATCTGAACGAGCTAAATGAAGAGTGGTGTTGTGTGTGAGCTGTCAGAGCTGAACTCCGTGTGCCAGTGTCTGTGGGAGCAGCAGCAGGATTCATCACACAGAGGTGAGTGGCCCAGCCGGATCCACGGATCACTGCCAGAGGGAAACTTTGCCCTGGGCGATGCAAATGAAAGGCCCTCCAACAGATCACACATGAAGGAGACAATAAAGTCATGAGGTGTGACTGTGTGTGTGTGCCAATCCACAAAAGACTTTGCAACACAAAACTCAGTGCATTTTTATGTCTGACAGGACATTTCAATTCATTCAAGGGGAATTTAAGAATATCATTTTAAAAAGGAGCGTTTTACTATTGAAATATTAGTATGATAAAAATATTTAACTATTAAATTAAATAATTAGGTATTACTGGTTTGCTAAGACAAGCATCCCTATTATTAATACCTCTATCATATACTTACTGTCATATCTATTATATCTATTCATATTATTAACTATAGCGATAACTACATTAGCATCCACTTAGAGCTGCAGTTTTGTCATCTGTCGCTTTAAACGCTCGAGCGCTTTACAGCAGGATGGATTCTGATTGGCTGTCAATGTTTTTATCGTTCGTCAGCTGGAAAAATAATCGTTCCGAAATTGATTCCAATGATATCGTTTTTCTGTGTCGTTATCGTTATAGCTGTGGTGTGGTGTGGACTTCACTGTTCTCAATTAGAATGATTATTAAAACTTTTAACAATTGTTAATTGTTATAGTTATCGTCTTTGGTGTGATTAAGCCTTAAGTGTTAAAAGTTTGCATGCAGCTCATCCTACACCATTTGTGCTCAATTTGCTTGTCTGTTAAGCTTCTTTTTGGACTTACAGTTTTCAAGGGGTGGATGATAGAATGGGTGAAAAGCAACAAACAACCTATAAAACCCCAGCAACCATCTAGAACACCCTAGCAACCCCTTGGAGATCCATAGCAACCATCTAGAATACCCTAGAAACCCCTTGGAGATTTATAGCAACCATCTAAAACACCCTAGAAACCACCTGGAGCACCCTATAAAGCACTCAGACTGTAACAGCAAAGAAAGAGCAAATACTGAAAATTTTCAAGCACACTCCAACATTGCATGTGCAAGGACAACAAATTTTGTCTTCAGAAAATGTTAATTATCTCTAGTTTTAAAGCTTAATTGTGTCATTTCTGCACCACTAGTGCCACCAAATGGAATTGCAAAAATAATAACTGCTTTCAAACAGGTTTCTCAAACTCACACAATTGGTTGAAAGATGTCAAGATGCTTAAAAACAGCAATGTTCCACAGTCACAGTATTATTTGCATGGGAATTTCATGAGAATCAACCTATAAATGTCTTAGTTCTAGTTTTCTCTGCATATTTAACGGAGATAGAAGAAAGTGTTGGATTTTTAAGTTGATTAAAACTTAATTAAAGTACAAAAATGAATTAATGACTTTTATTTCTACACATAACCTGCCATCCTTCTTTCAAAAATGCGAAGTTCTTCAAAACATTTTAGCGAATAACAAAAAGTGGAGACTAGACCACCGAAAGTTAAAGGGTTAGTTCACCCAAAAATGAAAATTCTGTCAGTAATTACTCACCCTCATGTTGTTCCAACCCCGTAAGACCTTCGTTCATCTTCGGAACACAAATTAAGATATTTTTGATGAAATCTGAGAACTGTCTCACTCCTCCACAGGCTTATGGACACCTTAACTTGCTGGCCCAGAAAAGTTATTAAAGACATCGTTAATATAGTACAGACTCCAGTGGCTCAATCTTAAGTTTATAAAGCGACGAGAATACTTTTTGTGCGCAAAAAAAGAAAAAAAAGAACGACTTTATTCCACTATTCATTTCCTTCTCTCTGGGCCTCGAGTTTTTTCACGTAGTAAAACAGCGCAGCGCTTCTGTGTTATACGTCACACGTAGGCTCACTATTGGCCGACGCTGGTCATGTGTGTGATGCGTGTGACGTACAACACAGAGGCGCTACGCAGTTATACTACGTGAAAAAACTCGAGGCCCAGAGAGAAGGAAATGAATAGTGGAATAAAGTCTATGGGGAAAGACAAATTGGAAATTTTATGCTCGTGTTTTTGTTAACGTGAGAGTAGTGAATCTAGTGATGCAAGTATTATTCCCATTCATTTTCTTCACAAGCATTCAAAAACCAAATTATCTGTGGTTATAAACACCATGTCACGGATGCTTTTGATGGTGCTTAATGGCGCTCTGTCTCAGTAATTGTTCAAATGAGAGCTGGATTTGAGATCACATGCACTCTGGAAGCTTTAAATGTCATTTCATCTCCCGGGAAATGAAAACTTGCCAAAAAAAAAAAAGCTTGTCAGTACATGTTCTTTAGAGATCAGTGTTTTATGATATACTAAGATCACCTCGTCTAGAGAGATGATCTGTTTCCATGATTGCCGTTTGGTTGAACAACTCAAATAATGGTACTAGGTACAAGCTTTTGGCTTCAGATCTATTGTTTTCCTCCACCCTAAAAAAAAAACCTCTGCTGTCCCACTGAATGTCTGTTCATTTTTTGCATGTTTTTTTTTGCATGACCTCATCATGTTTACATTTATTTTTTTTATTTTTTTTCGCACAAAAAGTATTCTCGTCGCTTTATAAACTTAAGATTGATTTTTGGGTGAACTAACCCTTTAAATCAAATCATCATATATCACCATTCATACACACATTCCATCATCATCCGAATACATATTCTAGCAGGTTCACACACATATGCGTTTTTAAAATAATGTCCTGAAGGACCACCTGTTGTCCATTATTGTGAAATATTTCTAAGGCATGAATCATAAGGGTGAGTAATTAATCACGGGCTGTCAGAACGGAGCGCAGGGGTCTCGTGGGAGGGTGAAGAGTCACATATGGGCAGATGGAGGTCAGAGTCACACCGCACACGCCATCGACAGGTTAACATGAGAGAGCGAGAGCGAGAGAGCAAGTGTGAAGACAAAAGTAAAAACAGATGAGATGAGAAATATGAGGGGAGGTTATTGGAAATAACCACTGATATTATCTTTAGTAGTTTCAGTAGTTTCTATCTATCTATCTATCTATCTATCTATCTATCTATCTATCTATCTATCTATCTATCTATCTATCTATCTATCTATCTATCTATCTATCTATCTATCTATCTATCTATCTATCTACCTACCTACCTACCTACCTACCTACCTACCTGTCTGTCTGTCTGTCTGTCTGTCTGTCTGTCTGTCTGTCTGTCTGTCTGTCTGTCTATCTATCTATCTATCTATCTATCTATCTATCTATCTATCTACCTATCTATCTATCTATCTATCTATCTATCTATCTATCTATCTATCTATCTATCTATCTATCTATCTATCTATCTATCTATCTATCTATCTATCTATCTATCAGCATGTTAGTGCAGTTCACTATCTGAATTTAGAAAATGAAATGGACAGACATTTTTAGCACCACTAAATGATAGTACAAAAATCAGTCTCAACACTGAAAAATATTGAATGGTTTCATTCATAGATAAAGGATATATCTTAATTTTTACATTTAATTAAATGCTGTATTATACTGTGTAGATAGCTGCAAAATGTAGATTGATCATGAAATTTAACTATTAGAAAACAGTTTTTATGTTGTTAAACATTTTATGTTAGTTTATGACATTAAATCCATTATTATTAGAGAATATTCTGTAGGCTATACATATATGTTTTGGTATATATATATATATATATATATCAATTTGGTCTTGGGAGAAATTGATAAGTAATGTTACGAATTTTGATTGTAGATATTTCATCACAAATTTAAGTTAGAGACTCTATTGGAGTCTTTTTTTCTTGAGAGAAAAATGTGCGAGGGAAGAGATATTAATTGACTGATACTCGCTACATGAATAACTACATCAAAACAGCATCCACAAAATCCAGCAAACAAACATGAAACAAAAGCATGTGGTTTTTCAGTGCTGTTCCAGTCCCAATAGTATCTGATACAGATAGCTCAGCTGAATAACACGTTTAAAGGTTTTTGAGATCGTCATAGAGCCTGAAGCCAGCGTGATGATCCTTCACTCCTCAGTAAACTCGTGCACTGTCGCCCTCTGGCTCTCTCCACTCAAACACTGTTGGCTCTCAGATAAAGATAATTACCACAGGCTGTAGGCTAGAGCGCGTCCCATTTTGATCTGTAGTACAAAAGATCTGAAGCCAGTGTTATCTATTCCTTCTCTCTTTAGACGTTACGCGAGTATTTGAAGTGTGTTTAGAGCCCCTTCAAGCATGTTTATTCTCAAATGAATGTCCCTTTTTAATTCTGGCCTACAGAGAAGGAAGACAATTTTATCATTTAGCAAAAATGTATTCATCCTGAAAGACAATGAATCCACAGGGAAAACAGGCACTGAAGTGGTTTTTTTACAGTTTTGCATGAACTCTCCTCGGGTTTACGAATACAACTCCTAGCACAAGCTTCTTACTAGTAAAACATCTGAAATAAATCCAAGTATTAATGCAATAAGCAGTGTGGGGGGTAACGCATTACAAGTAACATTCACAAAAGTAAAACTAAAGCAAGGAGAGTCAAAAGGTAGGTAATGTTTGATAGAAAACTTTTTACATTTGGAAATTCTCATGCTTAGAAACTGCTGATAAAAGATAAAAAATAAAAGTGTTATTAAGGGAAATTTCACATATCTTTCTATTTTGACATGCAATATCTCAGGAAGGAAATAAGGTACGAGGAAACAAATTTTTGTTTGTTCCACTACTCTTTTTAAATCGTGTGAATCTGCAGTAAATTATAATTGGCCATCATTTCCATTATCTGTGCATGTTTCATGAAGTTACAAGCAAAAAACGCCACATGAATGCTATTTTTGCCTCCATGACTCCATGAGCAATATATTTACATTTGAGTGACGGATTATGTTGAGTTTGGCCTCTTTTTAATCGGGATTTTCCACGATCTATGCATGTTTCATGAAGTTATGTGTGAAAACAACATGTGAAAGCTAGCCTACCTTTTTTTTTAGCTACATCTGTTGGGTTTTATTTGCATTATAACTCCCTGAGGAATCAATTTAGATATAAGTGATTAATTATGGTGAGTTTGGGCTCTATTTAATCATGCTGTAAACAATGATGTACTATTTTCCATGAACTGATCATTTTTTATGAAGTTACATACAAAAACGTGACATAAACTGCATCTGTTATTTACATATGGGTCTTGCAGGGCTTCACGTTCAAAAACTCACTCAAGTTTAGTCAAAGCCCAAAACAATTACGCTGTATGATGTTTTTGACATATTACAGTACATAGTACAATTGTTTTTTTATTTAACAGCAAATAACTCAGCACTTAAGAGTTAATCAAATTGGGTAAATGCATTGTAAAGTTCAGAATCTAAGCTTTCAAATGACCCCTATTTTGTGTTGATCCAGGCAGTAGTTTTGAAAAATAAGATTATTCATTTCTTTGCCATAACGCAAAAGTAACATAACTACTTTCCATTATAAGTAAAGCAATTAGTTACTTTTTTAGGAAGTAACACAACATTGATTTGTAACACATTACTTTTAAAAGTAACTTTCCCCAACACTGGCAATAAGATTGAGTTTCCCTCCTTCAATGTAAATCTATGGAATTATTTTACATGTTATAATTTGAGGTATCATTCATGTCTGTATCAAAAACTATAATAAATAAAAAAAGTAGTGTTACCCTTAACAAACACCATTAATGATACACTTCAAATGGTTCTATATCCTGCAATAAATCCCTATTAAGAACTATCAAAATAATAGCAAGAGTTAAAATAAAACCGTTCCAAATCTGTAACATGGTCTGGTTCACTCATAAAGATGCGCATGCCATGCAGCAATTTGCCCCAGAATGCGACAGCATTTCATACGTCTGAACCTCCAAATGACCCACTTAAAGTGGCACTGATGCCATTAATACTTTCTCAGGTCATGGCACCTTAGGATATTCAAATCAAAACACTCAAAGAGAAAGAAAGAGAGCGAGAAAAGGAAAGAAATCTTGTGTGTCTCTCAGGGATGCCCTCTATATTAAATTTATAATAGAGTCGACTGCCATTGGCTATATCTAAAACATGCTAATTTTCCTGCAAACCCCAATATCCATGGGAAAACACTTTTCTCCCAATAGACAAATCCAGCCTTAAATAGGAAAAAGAGTCTTAAGTTTTAGTTTAAATCGACGCACGGTTTAGCATGGATTTTTATTTTATTTATTTTTTATAATTGATTAAAGCACAAAAACAAATCGACTCATACAGAAAATGATACATCTCATGAAAATACCTCCAAGTCACATTTCACATTAACCCCCCCCCCCCCCCCCCCAATGAAAAAATTTGTCATGTATAGAAAAAAAAAGATACATCAAGATTGGGGTGATTAACCCATTTAATCCCAAATTTTTCCCAGACACAAAAATATCCAAATCATGTGTCATTAGTATCCCTTTGAAACAATCAATAATAATTTTTTGAAATTTTCATGGAAAAGTTTGTGAAAAAGTGTGTTTTATGATCGGTCACAATTGTGACCGGTGGGAAACTGTGTTGTATCAACCATTGTATTGATTTAATATAGGTCTATTTGACCTATGCACTGTGTTTGTGTGTGTTTTTGTGTGTGTGTGTGTGTGTGTGTGTGTGTGTGTGTGTGTGTGTGTGTGTGTGTGTGTGTTTTGTGTGTGTGTTTTTGTGTGTCTGTGTGTGTGTGGGTGGGTGTGTGTGTGGAGATCAGACATCAGAGGAGACGTGACCATGTGTGAGTGTGTGTGTGTGTGTGTGTGTGTGTGTGTTTGTGTATGTGTGTTTGTGTGTGTGTGTGTGTGTGTGTGTTTCTGTGTGTGTTTCTCTGTGTGTGTCTGTGTGTGTGTGGAAATCAGACATCAGAGAAGACGTGATCGTGTGTGTGTGTGTCTGTGTGTGTGTGTCTGTGTGTGTCTGTGTGTGTGTGTCTGTGTGTGTGTGTGTGTGTGTGTGTGTCTGTGTCTGTGTCTGTGTGTGTGTGTTTGTGTGTGGAGATCAGACATCAGAAGAGACGTGACCATGTGTGTGTGTGTGTGTGTGTGTGTGTGTGTGTGTGTGTGTGTGTGTGTGTGTGTGTGTGTGTGTGTGTGTGTGTGTGTGTGTGTGTGTGTGTGTGTGTGTGTGTGTGTGTGTGTGTCTGTGTGTGTGTAAAATTAGGTAGATAGTAAGGTAGAACAGTTAGCCTATATGTGTATTAGTATGTAGATACAATGGGTTATCCCACCGGTCACTATTGTTGCCGTTGACATGTTTGTGAGTTCTATGAACACATTAAACAAAGTTGAGTAATTGCAAATGCATATATCAATACTAGACACCTTAAACATGATATGTACCAAAAATCTATGTCCTATCTTTATGTTAACATACTTTAGCACCCTTTTCTTTGGGAGCTTTCTTGCTGGCATCCTCTTCTCTTGGCGCAAACAGGAAATAAACAGCTCTGGTCATGTGACAATTTACAGTAAACATGCGAAACTGCACATATTTCATTGAGACCCTTTATTATTTCAATATCTGCTGGAAATGCATTGATAGATCATTTAGTAACATTTTTATAGCCTTAGAAATGAAACACTTTTTTACGGTCACTATTGTGACATTTTGGCTTTAATAAAGGCTTTATTTTTATATAAAATATAAATTCTTATTAGTGAAATATGAGCTGGGCATGTGCTGACAGGTTTTGTGAGATTCGCCAATGTTTTTGATTAAAAAATCTATATGAACAAGAAAATAATATTAAAGTTAACATGTAAAGATTTTTATTTTATTTTTTATTTTTTTTAGATATGACTAGAAACCAAGACCAAAAACCCAAAATAATTATACAAAATAAGGCTGTAAAGGCACAACAACTTAGTCATGCATTTAATTTTCTCTGTTTTTACTGATTTAATTGGCCCATTGATGAACCAATGAAATGAATAAGAACCTCCAAGCTCCTGCTCTGCCTTTCCAGTCACGTCGCAGCATGGCATCTGGAGTGTTGTGGCGGGGGTCAATGTCAGCGAAACGGCACAAAACTCAACGTAAGCAATCAGTTTACCAGAGAGATGCTAACTCGGCGATGAGAAGAGAGGGGGGTGCATCAATGCCTAATTAGCCACTAGCATGTTCTCTTTAATAATGCAGAATTAAAAAGCCAGGAGGACCACACACACTCATGTTCACACTACAGTGGGGTTCACCCACATTCAAGTCTCAGCGGGCCCCAAAACTCAACAACACAAGCAGAAGGAGTCCCAGCAACTTACAGAACAATGGTAATGGCTAGAGAAAGCATTTTGTTTGTGCTCGTATTCTGAATTTGTGACGAGGGAGTTGTCAAACGACTACCATCACGCTTTGTGGCTGTATGTCAGGCGCAGTATTCACTCAGGGGTGGACTGTCAGGGAAAGGCCCTGTCTCATTACACAGAAGCTGTGTGCTGGTTGGCTCTGTGCATCCACCGCTGGGGTCAGTGTAGGTTCCTATGGGGCCGGCATCTGTGTACTGACAGCTGGCGCTCCAGGGAGAGTGTGACGTTCATGCTCCCTGGAGCTCGGTACGGTAATGTACTGTACTGCATATGCAGGCAACGATAAGCTGAGCCAAGTTCATGGTATCTTGTTTATATTTTTTATTTACAAATTATCTAATAATTATGGAATTATTTTATCTCACAATTCTGACTTTTTTTCTTGCAATTGTGAGATATAAACTTTTCTCCGAATTTTGAGTATCTTGCAATTCTGACTTTATAACACGTGATTTCGAGTTAAAAAGTCAGAATTGTTTTTTCACTCAGAATTGGACTTCAGGGCCCAGTTTCACAGACTGGGCTAAGACTAAGCCAGGATTAGGCCTTAGGTCAATTAGGACATTTAAGTAGCTTTTATAAATGTGCCTTAGAAAAAACATTACTTGTGTGCATCTTGAGACAAAACAATGGCACTGACATATTTTAAGATATATTAGTGTAAGCTCAAACATGCATTTTAGTCTGGGACTAGGTTTGAGCCTTGTCTGTGACACCATCTAGCAAATCAGACTTTTTTATCTCACAATACTGACTTTTTTTTCTTAATTTTTTTTCCCCTCATAATTGTGAGGAAAAAAAGTCAGAAGTGTGAGATAAAAAGTTGCAATTATCTTTTAAATTGTTATATTCCATGTCGGAAACAAGCTTCCATAAAATAATATTTTACTTTATTATAGGCCTACTTTAGTTGCAAATACTCTATAAGTTATTTTATGAAGTTATCTTAAGATTTCAAAAGATCTTACTATCTTACTAGTGTAAAAAAGTGATGTAATCGTGTGACGTGTTTACGTACGTGGTTGTTTAGCCTGTGTAGAAAGATGGGCGAGAAAAGTTTGTTGAGAGAAATTGATCTATTACCAGTTTGACATTTGGCTGCTTCATATTTATCATTAAAATCAAAACGATGATAGCCGCGGTCGTCCACTAAAAACAAAATGACATTTCCCCCCTTTTTTTCATTTTCGATAACGCTGCTGTCAGGTTCGCCCACGCGGCTTTTTTTTTTTTTTTTTTTTAATTGGCGGGAGTTTACTGTAGGCTAAATGAGCGTGCAGGCAGCATATCAAATTCTGAGTCATTTGCAAAACTGGACGCTTCATTTTTAGGTTTAAGCAATGGAGTAGCCTACTACCCAGGCTTGTCCAAACCAACACATGTTTACGCCCTTTGAAACAACCCAATGCAAGGGAGGTACACTTACCTGCATTCACAGCACATCACTGAAGACTCTAAAGACTCTGATCTCTAAAGGCTACATGTCATGCGCAGAACGGATCTGTCCTACATCATCCTCAGTTCTTGTGGCAAACTTTGTGTAAACATCTGAGGTAAGCACTAGGCAACAATCAAAGGTTGTGTTCGGAATGGATTGCTAGTAGGCCTACTGGTTACTGAGTAGTTACACTTCATGTGTCGTTTTTTTATTTATTTTATGTGAATTAACAGTAGATCTATGCCGTATACAATAATAAGGCCTGTGTTTTAAACATTAGTATACTATATTGTTTTTTGTTTTACATATTTCATACTAGCAAACAATATTATTATGGTAGTAAGCTATTCCAAACATAACCATTTTTATTTATAATTTCAATGTCTAGATTTTTTTAAATAGACCTATGTCCTACATAAAATGAATATTTTAATGTACGAATTGGTTTATTTTAATGTACGAATGTGGTTGATTCAAATGTGATTATGGCTCTGGCTATAACCATATGGGTCTTGACAGCTCTTAGATATATGGTTTATGTGGTCTTAAATGGAACTACACTATTTTCCCTTGCTTTTACCATTGATTATTTTAATTTTTTTGCAGTAAGATTAAGGGACTTTAAGTTTACTTCATATATTCATGAAAGTATTCCATATGATGTACTTAAGGGCCTAAGTTTTTGCTTTCTTTCTCATGGATCCCCCCAAGTAGATGTGCGATTTTTGGTCAGTTAAGCTCATCATACTGTCCAATATTGTTCAGCAAACACACAGTGTTGTAGCCTAGCTTCTCGTAATGCTGGAAATGAAACTGGTCCATCAGAAGTTTATCTACTTTATTACCATAGAGAGAGTTAGCAGCAGAGTTGTTCTCCAGAACTCGCTGCCCTCGCTGTGATCCGCACCTCGTGTCAGCGTCACCCTAGATAGAGACATTATTTCTCTCACCCTTTTTTTATACACCCACAGTTTTCATTTTGCATTCATTTCATTGCCTGGAGTCATGAATTTTTCATCACTGGTTTCATGATGAATAAAAGATGAAAAAGGGAAGGACGTAGAGAGCTGGAGTATCTGTGTGTTTGTGTATCGTAACTATGCGAGTCCACAAAAGGCACTGATAAAAATCTGTCACCACGCTGTATCGTTCTCTAGAGTGATAAAGTACATCACAGTATTTCCTGTACAAATGTGACTCTGATTGCACCATAACTGAGACTAATGGGAAGTTGTTAAAATTAGTTTAAGAAGGAAGTGACTGCATTGGTTCGGAAGGTCTTCTTGAAACAGAATGGTGAAAATCTCATGGCACATTGGTTTCTTTAGATAAGAACTTGGTAATGAGTAATGTGTTACTTGTTACATTTATCAGATTATTTAGTCATTAGTAAAGCAAAGCATTACTTGATCAATTTGCACCATAACATCAGTGTTACTTTTTCCAAATATGCAATGTGCATTACCTTTCTATTTATTTAATTAGTTGTTTTTATTTGCTTAATTTATTTTCTGAACAAATTTTATTTTTTTCCAATGTACAGAAAAATAGGGATATATAGTAAGATGGTTGTTGTAGTAAAAGCATAATGGGAATGTAGTTCTTATATACCAATTTTAAACAATACATTTACAAATACAAATAAATGTGAAAACTTCACCAATGCTAATGGTAATCACAAATGGTAAAATGATAAAAGTATTTAAACAGAAAGGTCTATTTTTTTTTTACCAGTTCATCGTCCGCTGAAGTAATTTTTAAACATTTTGCTTTGTACACCTTGACTCTCAAACCTAACTGCGTTTCTCAGGCTCTGCCAGAACCAGCCTTCCGCCGCTGGGTTTCTGGGCCACTCCAGCACACTATGTCCACACAGGCAGCGCCGCAAGTTTAAGATTCTTGACTGCCGAAGAACCGGTTCCAACAATACCAACACCATCACGTCCACACCCTCTTCCAGAAGCTTTTGCTGCGCCAGGAAAGCCGCTATTTTAAAAATCCCACTGTGAACAAATCCCTCTGTCAACACAAATATCGTCTTCCGACTCCGGTGTACGCTCTGGTTCAGGTTATCCATGATGGGTGTACCAGGAGTCCAATCTCTTTCTGCCAGACAGAGTGGGCGAACTCCTCTTCCTTTATCTTCCAACTCAAAACGCAAGTGGTTCAGTACCCAATCTGCCACCATTGGATCCTTGGCGTCATACATAACAAAGGCATCATAGGTGCAGTCAGTCATCTTCAAGTAATAACTTTTAATTTTGGCTCTCCATAAATTATAAATGTAGGATATGTCCCAGTAGAACACATGTATTGCGATAGTTGTAGACATCATGGCAATGATGATAGATGAGGTGAGTAGATACAGGATTTGATCAATACTATTGTTGATGCAGGCATTTTTAAAGTCCAAATTGACCATTGGATATCCCCTTTTGGATTCCGGAAGGTCGCACAAGATGTCCGTTACTAGACGAGGAAGGACTGTGTCACTTTTCTCTAACCAGAGAATGAAGTCCAGAAGGTCACAGGTGCAGTGGATAGGGTTTATCTGCAGGTTAAGTGTGCGTAGGTAGTGATCGTTACCTGTCTGGAAGGATGTGTCACTGATATGTCTTAACTGGTTGAAAGCAAGATTAAGGATCATCAAGCTTTTGACGTTTTTGAGAAAGCTGTGATTCAACGTGACGATCAGATTATGACTCAAGTCTAAGACCCTCAATGAATTTGTATGTTTTGATAGTTTTCTAGTGACTTTACTCAATTTGTTCTTGCTTAGGTCCAGAGTCTCCAACTGGGGTAAATATCTGAGCTGTTCCCACTCGAAATCAGTGAGTGTGTTCCTGCTCATGCCAAGATATTTAAGCGTACATGGAAAATAGCTGAAAATATCGTCGGGTATTTCGGAAAGCTTGTTCAATGATATATCGAGGTGTGTTAGGTTTGAAAGAGACTTAAAAAGACCTTTGAATCCACGGTCCTTCTTCCACATTATATCTAGTCGATTGGCTTGAAACTGTAGCTCCTTCAGCGAGTCGCTCCGCAGAGTCTTATTGGTCAGCGTATTTATCTCATTCCAACTGAGATTCAGCACTTTGAGGAACTGAAGGTTTTCCAGGAATGTCAGAGTGCTCCTGACACCCGCCACCTCAAAGTAATGTTTGTTGTGACTCAAATCCAAAACTTCTAATTCTTTCAGTTCATTCAGCGCTGAATCTGAACGCATGTAGACTCTGTTGTTAGACAAGTCAAGGTACTTCAGATTGGGAAAGTGAGCAAACTCTGTACCATTGAAATATGACACAATGAAGTTGGAGGAAAGATTGAGGCAAGTGATATTCTCTGCTCCTGTGAATAAAATTGGATTGATGTGGTAAATGTTGTTCCTACTGAGGTCCAAAACTGGTCCTGTTGCCAGACACTCAGGTTTGGTAAACGGTGGGTAATTGCCGAACTGTTCATTTGTGTGAATGTAGGGGCCTTCGCGGCGGTTTCCCTCATCATCATCATCAGAAAAAACGCCACTTCTACACTCTTGTCTGCAAATAGGACTTGTAAATGTTAGCCTGTTGTCAATCAAAGAAATCAAAGACAGGTTGTGAAAGTTCCTGAACACTGATAGATTGACATGTTGGAGAAAGTTGACTCCCAAGTTTAGAACGGATAGGTTTCTCAAACCGAAGAGAGGTCGGAGATCTTCCTCAAAAAGATTGTGGAAAATGTAGCCTTCCATGTGAAGTGCTTGCAGTGATTTCAAATTAGCAAAACCTTTTGAGAGTTTAATTCTTGGGTAAAATGTTTGAGACGGATTGTTGTATGAGAAATCTACAACTTCCACTTGTGGGAGGACACTGAAGAATTGTCCACTTTCAAATTCACTAATCAATGAGTTGAAGGAAAGATACAAGTACTTTAACATAGTAAGATTCCGGAACCATGACGAGTTGATTGTTTGTAAAGAATTTCCAGACAGTCGTAGGTCTTGCAGTTGGGATAGTTCATTGAAAGCATCCGGATGAATCTGTAGAGCGTTATTCTTTGTCTGACAGGTAGTGCATGGGAAAGGAGCGGTAGAACAAACAGGGCAGTTTCCAGATAAATCAAGCACTCTCAGGTTTGTTAGATTGTTCAGGTCAGAGGCATGGACTTGCTCAATCCTATTTAAGAGAAATGAGAGTTTTTTGAGGGATCTGGGTAAAGCAGACGGTATTTTCTGTATTCTATTTCTGGACAGTTCTAGCACAGTTAGCTGTAAATGTTTAAATGTTTCATTGTGAATTGTCAGTTCTATACTTGCATTATGATAGCAGTTCTTATTTAATGTCAAAACTTTGAGTTTCTTTGTTCCTACAAAGTCTGATGGTCCAATTTTCTTGATACAGTTCGAATTGAGGCTCAGCCGTTGCAGTCCAGGAGGGAGATCTCTAGGAATTACTGAAATCTTATTATTGTCGAGTAGCAAAGTCTCCAGGTGAGCCAGTCTTGAGAAAATCCCATGGTCTTTATCAAGGCATTTTTCAATTTGATTCTTTCTGAGGTTTATCTGTTTAACTTTAGCCAGATTCCAGAAGGCATCCTTTGGGAGGTAATGTATTTCATTTTTCGTAAAGTCTAGTTCAGTTGTATTCCAGATCAGGTTTTTCGGGATTCTTTTCAAAGATCTTTCTGAACAGTCCAAGACAACAGAGCTGTTGTTAAGCTTCACATCACATGGAAGCTTTCTCCAAGCCCAGATGAGGCCTTGAGACGAGTGGACGATACATATCACAATGAACACAAATATCATTTTCTTGAGATTGTGGAGAGACTCCTGTGAATGAGAGGACGTATTGATTGAGAGAATCCATTATTCATAGTTACTTTCTGAAGCACAGTCATAAAGAGCAGGGAATTACATTGTTAAATGCAAACTAACCATAGTGGGGGAAAAAAAACATATCAACTAAAATTGGAGGAGAAACACATATTTTGTTGTTGGTGTCAAAGGCGTTGCATCCAATTAACCTCTATAGCATTTTAGTGCAAATTCTTCTGTCACTTAGTAAAAAATAAAAAAGCTAGTCAAATTGGGTATATGCCAACCTGGACAGGTTTCATGGCATCTCTCATCCTCAATGTCTCAAGTTTTATCTGGAAAACAAGAAAAATACTGATACAAATATGTTTTTGGAGTATAGAGAGGTTATGGAAAGGAATGAAAATAAAATGTGGTGAAAGTGTTTACTTATTATAGAACAAAAATATTATAAAACTGATGTGTTTTTATATTTAAACTACACTTTAAAAGTTTTGGCTCTGTAAGTCTTTTTATGGTTTTGAAAAAGTGTCTTATTCTCACAAGGCTGCATTTATTTGATGAATAGAAAACAGTGAAACAGAAATATTTTGAAATACTATTACAATTTATAATAACTGTTTTGATATATTTAAAATTTTAATTTATTTCTGTGATGGAAAAGCTGAATTTTTAGCAGCCATTACAGTGTCAAACTATCCTTCAGAAATCATTCTAATATGCTGGTTTGGTGCTCAAAAACATTTATTATCATTATCAATGTTTCTCTTTTTTTAAATCAATTTAGAGCACTTTTCAACAACAAAAACATCCCAAAATTTCGATCGGTTGCGTAGTTGTATAACAGATCAGAAAGCGTGCTTACCAGAGCAGTCCGTATAGGAAAGGCATGGTTAAAAAGCTGTCAGCATTTTTAACTGACTGTAGCTTCCCCTTTCAAGTTTCAGAATGCTTTCTATCTGAACCTCAAAAATAGATGCAGACAGTTTTAATCTGTATGCCTTAAAGGGATAGGTCACCTAAAAAAGACATTTGTCATTGTTTTGAACCCTATTGACTTTCATTGTAGACAAAAACTTTTTCAAAATATATTCTTTTGTGTTCATAGAAGAACAAATCATAGATTTGGAACAACACGAGGGTGAGCAAATGATTCAGAATTCCCTATTTTGTAGATACACGGCTATTTTTGAAAGACTGTCAATGAAGAAAGACAGTTTGCTGTCATGTGTAGTTCCTTGACCTTAACTAAACCTTGGGCTGGGTTGAGTTTGGATGGAAATTATGGGTTTTTCTCATGTTTTATCTCAATTCCTAGTAAAATAAATTTAATTGGGCCAAGCTTGTGTTTATTATCCATCAACAATATTATATTTACCAACAATTTGCAGAAAATGACTGCTAACATAGACTGGCGTATTGTGAGACTGACCAAACCAAAATACCTAAAACCTAAAGAATAGTAAACGCTCAACTCAAAGTCAATAGTAATCCTTTCTTAACCTTCTAATCCTACTTGATCCAGTACGTCAGATCTACTATCTACGACTGAAACGGTAACATTGTGAGCATTGCCAGCAGATCTAAACAATAACCTAATCTGCAAACACTCAGCAGTCTGTTTCTTCTGTTTGCACAGCTCTCCAGCTATGGCTAAAATCCCCCCTAATCAGCTCTACAGACACCAGGAGTATGCAAGGCCAGACTGGCACTCATCGCATGCGGAGCCGTGAGTGCATTAGTATGCCGAGGAGAAACACGGAGACTGTGAGTGGACACTCCAGCAATTAGATGCATAGCACTTTGTGTGAACCCGCAGAGGTGCCAGTGCTCATATTCTGCTCAGCACCTGGGGGCAGCTTTCATGCATTGCTTTCCAACCGCTGCTACAGTACGTGTTCCACATACAGAATGGACCATTATTAATTTTAAATGTGTTGTATCCATGCCACAGTCTTTGGTATTTCTGATCAGTAGGGATGAGGTATGGAGATGAACAAGGCATGGTTCATTATATAGGCGTGTTTTACTCTGTAATTTGTTGCTTTACTCGTTTCAGCATCATGCATTGTGTTAGTGCTGGTGTTTAGCATGTCATTTGTATGTGCAGTGGTGACATTATAAGTTAGATTAAAGTGTTACCACTTTGTTTTCTGGAAACTGTGTGAGAGGAGCAAACAAACCTCGAGAGATGTGCTGCTACTATTTCTTTCAGCATATAAGCAAGTCTTTACACAATGAGTTGAATCACTGTAAATACAATCTTGACAGTGATTTCCAGGTTGCATCCTGCACTTTTCACCTTTTTCCACCCTTTATGATCCGGTGGGGTATCTGAGCCTGAGGGGGTGTTGAATCCTGCCCGGGGCGTAATGTTTGAGCTGTGGGGATGAGCTTCAAGCTCTTGAGGAATAATGAACTGCAGTTCAATAGTATTGGTGAGTTGCACAGGAGAAGAGTATACATTTTGCTCGCACAGAGCTATGTTTTAGTATTGTGCGTGACTGGGTTTCCAGATAGCAAGCAAAGATATGATGAAACTTGACTGATGACTAGTGCTGACTAGAATTTTGGTTTTCTTTTCTCTTGTTTTAAAACTGTATATTAATGCATATTTTCAATACAGTCTATATTCAATATCAGTATTCGATCAATATAGACAGGTTAATCTCACAAAATGTCTGGATCATTTTTCAAACCAAATTCAAAAGAAAGAAATTAGTTATATCTATCTATCTATAAATTACAGGAACGTCTCTCTCTGTGTGTGTGTGTGTGTGTGTGTGTGTGTGTGTCATTCGCATATCTCTCGAACCCATCTTTCCAGTGTAAGCCATCCTTACTTTTCATCATTGAAACAACCAAGTTAGCAGTTTGTGTTCTCCTTTGTTGTGCTTAACGTTGTTTTATCGGTCGTTAACTGGATAGTAGTCAAACATAGCCTGATCTCAATGCTAAAACGGGCTATTATGACCTTAACTATTAACTGATTTTGCATGGGCACTGCACTAGTTAAAATTATATTTTGATCAAATGCTAAATCCCCCATATGTGGCATGGATACAACACATTTAAATGCAAACCATGTTTAGCGCAATTTTCCAACGGACAAAATTGCGATTGTTAACTCATGATTTCTGTTCTGTCTGTGCGCACCAATCTTGCACTTCTATCTCCTCCTCAACCAGACCACCTAGAGACTTCGGTTTTTCGGCATTATGTTAAGGAAGGTCTAATCTCGGGAACGCACACAAAAACAAAACAAAAAAAAAAAACATAAAAAGATTTACTATCTCTTAGTGTTGTGATCCCATGACGTCAGAAAATTGCACTAAAACACTCACTGAGTTTTAATTACTTGTTTAGTACCATTTTACCAATTAAGCACATTTCCCCTCATTTAATTTCATTGATGCAAAACAAAAGTCTAATTACTGCAATTTAAATTATATATATATACATATATAATATTATTTAATTAGTATATTAGTGCTGCCAAATTGATTAATCGTGATATAATAATATAGAATAATATACAACAATATATATAGATCTGTTGTTGAACTTGACATTAATTGTGCGAAAACAGACATTACAGCTGAGTTTACCCAACCATCTGTGTTCTTCTAGATCTTTAAACCATCAATGGAAACATTGTGGAGAATTGCATTGGTCTTTATTGAAGTGGAGTGAGAAGGGAAACCCAAGACCGTTTTAAATTCTCATTAATCTCTTTTAAAAGCCCAGGCCATGGGAGAGACTGCTCTTTTGCTACTTTAAAAAGATGCCCTTCATAGCTCAATTAGTCTGTCCTGATTCCCAAAGAAGCATTTATTTAATAAGGCAGAGATTAAAGAAACTAATTATAAACCTTTCATTTGTAACTGGGAGATGGACCCTCCAGTTGCCCATATGTACGTGTTAATGTAGTCACAAAACTCCACCTGATGACTCATTCATTATCTCTTACTGTCCCTCCCTGAAAAATGCATCAATTCACACATACTGTATCTCTAATCTGGATTAGTTAATTGGATGCTCTTGGACAAATGATTAACAATCTACATTTTACACAAGGAGTAAATACTGGATTATGCAATGCCATATGCACTTTAAACCCCTTGGCACCATGTTTAATTGCATGTATTAATTTGTTTTTAATTAATGAATTTATTTTCTTCTTTGGGGTGTGGTTACTTAAAAGTCAACATAAATCAAAATGGTCCCTATTTACTCTTTTAATACACATTCCTGGTCTTATTGTGAATGTGGCATTAGTGCACATTGTGGCAAGCTAAAAAAAGTCATATTGAGAGTTGATCCAATAAATTCCTGATGGATAAAATCAAGTTTTTCAGTTTTACAGAAGTAAAATAGGTCGCAAATGTGATTTCTTGTTGAGATGTTTCATCATGACTTCAGAAGAGCAATAAATACAAAAACATAAATAACCATAAGTTCACAGAGAGAGGTTTTCATTGGTTGGTTCCAGCCCTGTATGAACATGCAAAGTCAAAGCTACTGCCTTTTTTTTCTTTGAATAAGCACAAATGTTCTCAGTTGGAAATTGTATAAAGTTTTCCAACTAATAATTATTATTCTCCTCGAGTACATCTGGTTAAGAATTATACATGCTCATATACCATAAAGAAATATTTCATCTCATTAACAGCAATCTGTAATGTACAGATATTACAATAAAACACAATTTCATCATTTATCATATAGCATATCTGTCAACGTCCAGACCAACATAAATAATGTTTCCACATCGTATATTTACAGTCACTTTTTTCCATGCACACATATTTCGATTCAGATGCACAGCATGCAGTTTCTCCATAAAATATGTGCTTGTGGATAAAATAATTATGACATGAACAGCAACCTCAATGGTGCAAAGTTCACTGTAAAGTTTTGGGGGTGTTTTCTAGAAAACCCGCAGTGGTCAGAGCTGAAGTTGAACCAGCTGCATACACTACATTCAATTGAGCAGAAGTTTGTGAAAGCTAAACACTCTCAAGCTGTTATTTTTGCACTCGAAAACACATTATATAGACTCAACGGATTGAAAAAGTAAGCTATGACCAAGTGGTAGGCACATGTTTTTTGAGCAGTGGTGCTCACGTGGGCTATGCAAGTTCAAATTCGGCTTGCAACATTTTTCCCCACGTAATTTACTGTGCTTTCTTTTTATAAAAATGTTCAAGACACTGATTGTGAGTAAAAATGGGTATATAAATAATTAAAAGTACATTTTATGAACAACAGTTGATTTTTGTGCTATTATATTTGTGCAATTTATTTAAATAATGAAAGAAACTATATAAATATTTCTTTCTTTCAAACAATCTCCTTATTAAAGTCTTTGCACAGTGTATTTTCCGTGAGCAGTTCTTTGGAGGCTGTTGAATATAAATGTAAAGTATCTATCTGGGGTTGCTCCTCCTTTTCCTGCTGGGACTCTGAGTGTTCTCCGGTTTGAGCTCTTTGTACTGAACCTGAAGAGAAGATTTTGCACAAATGAATCACGAATCATGTGCAAAAGAATGAAAATGTGTCACTTATCATCAATAACTTACCATCTGAATGTCTGATGGAACTCTAGACAGGAAGTCCAACAGCTCGTTGTTCTCAATGTGGTAGGGGTTCCGCAGTTTTTTGGTGAATTTATTGATACCTGTGTGGGACATGCATATTGTTCATATCCTAGTTAATCACCTGAATGCAAGAACACAGTATATGTAAAATCCTTCAGAGTAGGGATGCACCGATATGAAAATTTTGGCCTATACCGATAACCGATAATTCTTTACATTTGAAAGCCGATAAACCATTAAAATCCATGTCCCAAGCACACAATTATGTTCTCGTTCTAATTTTATGTAGCCTATATGACAGACTTGCATGTTCCACTTAACTGTATTTTCCTTTTTTGAAGCGATTTCAATCATATTTCAAGCCATTCAAAACCACCATGGCGAACTGAAGTGGCATCTGAAGTGTCTCAGCTGAAGGAAATAATCCATTATTTATCGGCTTTAATATTATCGGCCACATTTTTTTATTGGCCAGATAACGATAACATTAAAAATGAACATATATCGGCCGATGCCGATATATTGTGCATCCCTACTTTAGAGAAATGCATCTGATCTAGATCAAACGAACACCTGTAGTTTTGGATATCTATATATAAAAAGTACTGTGCAAAGTATATTATTCTTTTCAACAGACTAAGCAATCATTTGAAAGGCAAACCATTGGAAAAGTGTTTAATACACAAGAGCAATAGGATTTCTCACCCCAGACCAGCACAATGTACCGTAGTGGGATGAAGTATATTAGTGTGGCAACGGCACATAGCACTGTTATGGCTAACCAGCTCAGAAAAGGCACAGACCAGTTAAACGTGCTAAAAAAAAGAGAGGAACAGCATGAGAATGAATATAAAAAAATGCATTCATTACATGAAATCAATACAATAAGGAAGCTACAAAGGTATGAAATAACATCCAAACTTCTCACTTCTTCACTCGTTCCCCAAAGCAGGCCACTTCATCCAGAGCGTTCTGAACCGTTATGATCACATCTTGAACCGCGTAGAATTTGTCCAAGAAACCTTTTTTTTCCGAGTCCTGTTGTTTGGGTGCACAACACCCGGATAGTTAGAATTCATTTTGAGTCGTTAGTACTACAAATTTTTGACAGTTGTGCTTTGGTCTGTAGGAAATCGTCTAGTAAGGTAATATGAGTTTAGTTGATAAGAGAAATGAAAGACGTGGGGGTGGGGAAGCTTTTGTTTGCTAGCTGGTGTCTCTTCTCTTTAGACTAAAAGGTTAGTTGGTGTAGCTAAACACAAAAGCAGCGAGTCTCCAATCCCAACCGCAGCTTCATTAATATGGAAGAGAGGGCCTCTGAACGACACACAACTCCCTGGAACCAAACAGAATCATATTAAACATTAGATCTAAATTAATCTCAATCAAATTCTAATGGAAATCTTAAAAGTTACATTTTAAATATTGGCCAATCAAATTCAAATTGTGATTATTCCATATCCTGGTGTTTGTTTTTCTAATTGTTCTTAGCGTTTTTGAGTATGTTATATAGTGTTGAGAGTTCAAATTTTAAGTTTTCTTTGGAGATAAAGGACCAAAAACATAAATATATTTTCAATAGCAAGTAGGAAAATAGCCAGGCTGCAATTCCATTTTCTAGTAAATGTCCATATGATAAAAATTCCCAGTCCTTTCATAACAATAAATAAGTTACTACTGTATAATAAAGATATCTGCTAATGTTAACGTATAAAAATACAGTTAATAGTAAAGCAATAATAGAGAGGCAGTTTGGTATAGGGATTTTATATAATGATTAATAAATAATTACACTATTGTTAAAGTTTTTTTTAAAGAAATTAATACTTTTATTAGGATGCATTAAATTGATCAAAATTGACAGTAAAGACATTTATAACTTTAAAAAAAATATATATATCAAATAAATGCTGTTTTTTTAACTTTCTATTTATCACACAATCCTGACAATGTGTCAGTTTCCACAGAAATATTAAGCAGCACAACTGTTTTCAACATCAGAAATGTTTCTTGAGCATCAAATCAGCATATTAGAATGATTTCTGTAGGATCATGTGACACTGAATAATAATATTTCACAATATTTCTGTATTTTGATCACATTTGATCCCAACTTCCTGTACCAACAGGAAATATACGTCAACGTGATTTTTAATTACACAATTTTATGGGTATTTAATGTGTGATCTAATGTTTTAATAAAATATTATCGCTTTAAACCAACTAGCTTGTGTTTTTCATCATGTTGCCCTTGTACACAAATGCATACGCAATAATGACAGCATTTATTCTCAACCCCAGGCCTCAAATCAATGGGACGGGCTGCAAGATGTGTTATTCTTTCTCCGACAACTTACAGAGTCGGAGTTCAACAAATCAATTGTCCCCATAAATTAACAGGAACAATTTTTGAAAGCTTGGAGAGCGATACCAACCCTCGGCGTATTTTCATGACCAGCCGGCGGTAAGCTAAGTGCAAACATATGTCCAGGCTTAGTCCGGGCCTATGAGGGGTCCTTATGAATGGAAAACAGGTGTCTAGGTCATTTGTGCCAAAATACCCAAGTTAGCTCCCAGGGTCAAAGGTCAGGCCGCTAATGGCTGCCTTGTGGCGCACAAAGGGTTATGGGAACGCGAAGAATGGCTGGACTTAAACATCTGGGATATGTTGAGTATATTTGGCAACGCAAGCCTCAGGTGCAATTAAAATAAAGCACTGACACATATATTAAACTGAGTGTCCGTGCGCCAACCTTTAGCTGTCCCATAGAGCTTCAGCTCAACGCACAAGACCACGAACGATTGTGCTATTCTAGAGAAACAAGGCTAGATTTCCTCCGGCCAAGAGAGATCCTCTCATACTGCGCGTCACCAAGGGGAAAGAAGAGTCTTAATGAGTTAAATGGGGAATGAGGAAATAATGAAATGTATGGTTACCTTGTCATCTTTGTCATATTCTTCATCCACATCCTCAAGAAGGTCCTCCATCGCTTGCTATGAAGCAACAATAAGAAAAATCACAAATGCGATCTCTGAAATCTCAGTTGTTCCTGCTAGGAAAAGCAGTTTAACTCTTACCCCACCATTGAAAGAAATTTCCGGCTTTCCGTGTTTTTTCACCGTTATACAATTGGGGGCGCTATGACATCTTCTTAAAGAGTACTGAATGTACAGAGAAACTATAGATATCAGTAGCAATATCATATGTTAGCAGATGCATATGTAAAATAACAAGATCATCAACATTAAACAGCATGTAAATCAAAACTGGCTAATGTTACTGAATGAATTATCGACCCAGGATGAGCTGTAGGACTGTGAAGCTTTGAGGGTGATGATGGACTCGATCTACTCCATCTACTCATCTTGATCATTGTTCTAAATCCAATCTGGATGGTCTTTGACAAAAACTTGATTTTCTCTGCTTTTTGATCAAAATGTTGCTTTTTTTTAATGAAACTTACCCACATTCGAGTGTTAAAAAAAAAAGAATGCATGAAGCTTTCTTTTTTTAAGCAGAGTCTCTCTATTGCATGATTATATATTCATAAAACTAAATATTCTGGGGGCCATGAAACTTGTGAAAATGATCAAAAGTGCTGGTGAGAAAAGAGTTAAAATGGAGAGCAAATATATATTGCTCTCCTGCTTCCGTCATTTCACATGCGTCTCCTCTAGATTTTCAGACGAGATCTCAAACTGCGCTACCAAAGATACCAAAGTCTGCAAAAGTCAATATAAATTTGAATCACAATTCACAAAAGTGAGATCCTGATATTAACTCAAACATTTCTTATCAAATTCTTTCAAGGCATGCATGATTTGATATGGATAAAAAAACACAATAAAAATAATAGCATTTAAAATATTTTTTTTTATCTTAATTTTATCAGTTAGAAAAACAGTCTTTTAAAATGTTGACATTTTTCCTGACTTTTCCAGGCCTGTAAATCACAATTTTACAATCATTAGAAACCTGTTTTCTATTCATACTCTGTGTCAATAACCGTCTCATTTGTATTTCTCCATAAGCAATTTTAACTTCAACTTCTGATACGAAGTTGATATCTAAATGAAACATAAATGAAGACTTCCTTATGTCTCCTGAGCAATGAAAGATCAACCTCTGAGCAATAACACTTTCCTCCGGCGAGTTTAGAATGTCATTTAAACACTCACGTTGCATCATATGCAGACTGATAGCATTTTAATGGCAACTGTTCCGCCATTTATTAGCCGTTAGGCCACATATGAAAACATACACGCATACGACTCACATTTGTGACAGACTGTATATTTGTGTCAATCTCCTTCTGAAAGTGAAAACGATTCTCTCTGTGTGTCTGTCATGTGTCCGTCAGCTGAAATCCAGCTCACAAAAAAAGCAATACTTTTTTTTCTTTTTTTTTATTCATGCTGGTCAATATGATAATTCCATATTTAAATTTGTAAAGAAGTGGAAAATTATTATTTTATTGTTTTGAGATTCATCTGATGCATATCGCTACTGACTCTTTGACCGGATACTCCTGAATCAAAATTTAATTAAAATTTTGATGGCTTAATTGGGAAGTGAACACCCTCTCGAGAAATGGCGCTCATTGAAAGTCATCATTCCACGCCATCTGAACAACTAAAATTGAATCAATTTTCAGGGAGTTTTGCCTACACCCTTAGAGTGATTGGCAACATTTCACGATGGCATGAAATTAGTTTGACACAATTTAATTGGAAAATGAGATAAGTAAATACACCAGGTAAGTGGAATGGCACATTTAAAAGCTCGTATATTTGTGCTACTTTTAATTACCTGAAGTAATTGGAATAAAAACATTTAATTCCAGCTGTGCACACATCTTACAAAAATAAACATGCACAATATAACACAGCTGTTTATTGACCTGGAATAGTTGATGGCCGGTTCAAATAATCAAAGCTAGTTTGGGTTCGGGGAGACGTTTCAATTTCCTGTGACGGCCTACAACGGCCATGTGCTTAAAATGAGCTCGAGATAAATGTCACAAATTCAGCAATCGTTAGACTCGTAGAAACACTCACCACACTTCCCTCGCGCGGCTCCATCCCGGAGGTCAGCCGGAAGTAATTCCAGGTCAGGAGCAGAAGCAAGGACAACGGGACCATGTAGATCTCGAAATTCCAAACCACCACCACAAAGATCTAAACAATCAGGACAATGCGACATTTAAGAGAATTATTTTACGGACTAACAGAAGTTTTGCAATTCCATTTTCCACCAAGTAAATGTCCAAATGATAACTTCACAAAAATATATAACTTCCTACATTTAAGATATCATCTCATTTTTAATAACATTAACACACTTACATACAAGTTAATAAAGCAATCAACATTAACACACTTACATACAAGTTAATAAAGCAATCAACATTAACACACTTACATACAAGTTAATAAAGCAATCAACCATGAGACAGTTATATAGTAGTATACTAATATAGTTGTTATTCTTAATGTGTAAGTTTATGATTGCCAAGCCATTTTTTTTAAAGAATATAATACTTTTATTCATGCATTGAATTGATCAAAAGTGAACAGTAAAATACTTTTTCACAAAATATTTCTATTAAAAAAAAAGCTGTTCTGAACTTTCTATTCATCAAAGAATTAAGGAGTAATGCCATCACATGAAATACATTACATTTTAAAATACTTTAAAATAGAAAACAGTTATTTTAAATTATAATAATATTTCACAATATTGTACTTATATACACACACACATATGTATGTATGTATGTATGTATGTATGTATGTATGTATGTATGTATGTATGTATGTATATATATATATATATATATATATATATATATATATATATATATATACTGTATATAATATTGAAAAATATATAGTATTGTATAACTGTACTTTAAAGGGATTGTTCACCCAAAAATGAAAATTAATTTACTCACCCACATGTTGTTTCAAACCTGTATGAGTATGCTGAGGTATGCTGAACACAAAAGTTATTTAATGTTAATTAATGCATTTTTTTTTCTTTTTTGTACTTTTTCATAGTATTCTTTTGTGTTCAGCAGAAGAAAGAAACTCATACAGGTTTAAAACAACATGAGGGTGAATAAATGATGACAGAATTTTCATTTTTGGCTGAACTATCTCTTTAGGCATCAAGTCGTAGCTGTAAACCCGATCTAAACTTCACTTTTTAAAGTGGAAGGTCAAATCTCGGTCAGCTAATTTTCAAGAACAGGTACAGATGAAAATAGCAAAGTGAATCTATTGTTGGAGAGACTGAGAGTCTACAGCGCCTCCTCCAGGTACAGGAGAGAGTGTGTGAATGTGAGGGAACCGTGTGAAGGGCTCTTGAGGTGTTCAGAGACGGGCAGGCGGGGGTGCGGGGTGAGGTCGGGCACGAGGTCACAGCGGGACGTCGTCTAAGAGATCACATCTACTCGATTTAGCTGAAGGGTTCTTCAGTGCTAAGCTATGAGCACACTTCACACATCACAGCTCTTCAACACACAAGAGTCACCAAACACCCTCACATTATCTATCTATCTATCTATCTAAGTATCTATCTATCTATCTATCTATCTAAGTATCTATCTAAGTATCTATCTATCTATCTATCTATCTATCTATCTATCTATCTATCTATCTATCTATCTATCTATCTATCTATCTATCTATCTATCTATCTATCTATCTATCTATCTATCTATCTATCTAAAGTGAGTTTGAGTTTCTTTGAGTAGAATGTGTCATATCAATATGGTGTAAGTCTGTGGTTGGCTGTTTGTTTGTGTGTTTTTAGAAGTAGAGTTTTGCCACCTACCAAGAAAGCACATAAACTCCTGCGGGGCGACTCCCATTGAAAACAGCTGTTGATGTAGGAGCCCACATTAATGAGGAAGAAGATGCAGCGTTTCACTCGGTTAAAATTCTGCTGCAGCAGCTGACAAGAGGAAATATGAGAGAGAAATTCAACCAAAACACGTACTGTTAGATATAAACCACAACACACCCTCTTCAAACAATAATGATCATTATATGGCAATACTCCTAAAGATACCAAGGAATTGGAAATATTATTTCCAATATATTACCAAAATATAATCATATAGTAAATTTATATTATATATATATATATAATATTAATAGAATTTTGTGACATTGAAACTAAAAGAATATTCAAGTTCCTTCATATAATCATAAAAAATATTTTATAAGTACATTTTCACAATTGTTTTAAGCTTTGAGGATACTCCTGAATGCCATGGAAATATTTGATATAATTTACCTATATTTTCAGAATCATAATAATTCTATTATATTTTGTATTCCACCAAAACATTAAAACAATACACTACCCCACAAAAGTTTGGGGTTGGCAAGCCTCTTATGCTGCATTTATTTGATCAAAAATACAGTAAAACTCTAATATTGTGAAACATTCTTACAATTTAAAATAACTTTTCTATTTTAATATAGTTTCAAATTTAATTTATTCCAGTGATCAAAGCTGAATTTTCAGCATCATTACTCCAGTCTTCAGTGTCACATGATCCTTCAGAAATCATTCTAACATTTCTGATTATTATGAATGTTGAAAACAGTTGTGCAGCTTAATATATTATGTGTATATATTACGAAATAAATACAAAATATTACATAAAAAAAAAACATTTTACAGAATAAACATTAAAAAACAGTTTTAGTTACTTAATATTTTTCTATTATATTAAAGATAAAATAATATTAATGAAAATCAAAGATAAATATTATTATCTCTTCCATCAAAGGCCGAACTAAAGAAAATCAAACAACTATGTTCTGGTAAGCATGATTTACACAAACCACCCCAAAAGGTGCGTAAAACTTGAGCATATCAAAAAAAAAAAAAAAAAAAAACACGAGGCAAATGTAATCATCTCCATAAGTGATGGTGTGACTGACAGCTGGGGTTAGATATACGGGTTGAATCCACGGTTGAACTCTTCACTGAGACGGGCATAAAGGACTGAAGAATCGGTCTGTTCTGCTCAATGCGCAGCTTTGTGACAGCGTCTGATTCAGCCCAGCCCCTCCAATTCAGCGCTTTTGTCACGCAGGCACATTGAGAGAGAGGACAATGAGCAGGCCCAGCCGTAGAGCCGCAGCCGGGCCCTCTGGGGTGGCCCCTCTCCTCTCATGAGGGCCGGCTTGACATTTCTATTCAACACCTAGAGCGGCAGGGCAAGGGGGAAAACGCTGCGATTCAGCACTTGTGCCCCCTGTCCCAAACACGTCGGCCTATTGTGTGGCGGGCATGGGACCGCCGGCCCTCGTTGGGGTGATTTTGATTTGATTGCAGCCATCGGATTAAAGGGACAGTTCACCTAAAAATTCTGTTTTATTATTTACTCGCCCCCTAATTCATACCCGTATGCTCTTATTTTATCTATGGAAGACAAATGTAGAGATTTCTAACACACACACACACACACACATTTCATAGATGTGATGGTTTTTATACTGTACTGTATCTTCTATCCCCTTACACTAACCCTACCCATCAAACAAAACTTTCTGCATTTTTACATTTTTAAAAAACTTAATTTTTTATAAAGTTTAAAAAATTATTTTTATACCAGTTTTGCAAAGGATGTCCTAAAGGGAGGTTTTTGGAGATTTTGTCAGGTTTTGGTCACTTCTGGGTACAAATTTGTCCCCAAAATATAGTTAAGTAGGCACACACACACACACACAAAGAAAGTGATCACTAAAGCACCATAAAAGTGGTCCATATGACTTTCGCAATATAAGTTTTCCAAAGCAGGTTTATTATAATTAACTAAAATAAAATATAAAACATTTATATTACTTTATATAAAATAAATGATAATTGAAAGTAAATACAATTTTACAAATATTAAACTTCATTTCAACTAGTTGCAAAGGAAACATTTCTCATTTTCATAGTTGTACTTGATGTACTAAAAAAACTAAAACTGAAATAAAAATTAATAAAAACTAATAAATAATCAAATTATAAATATAATAAGCAATAAAAATGATAAAATTATTAAACCTTTAACTAAATTGAAAATAGAATATATATATATATAGATAGTGAGAATCATAATGTAAATTAATAATCCTGATTAAAAACTGATAAACTCTACAACGAAGCTTGCGACTAGCCCACATTCTTATACACAATTCAAAAATGCCATTTTGGTGTCGTCATTTTTAATACATCACACGAGTCATCTGAACTACTTTTTGGGGTTTCTTGTCCTTTTCTTTAAAGTGTCTTTGTATCGTAAAAGCCATTTAGTGATTCTTCCAAAATGATCCCTTTGTCTTTTACAGAATTACATTCCATAATGTGGGTTTGGAACGACACAAAGGGGAGTAAATAATGACAGAGGTGCCATCATTTGTGAACTATTCCTTTTTAAAGAATAGTTATATTGTTGTCATATTACCTGTTTGGAGACTTTGGCCTCCTCTTCGATGTACTTCTGTTCTGGTGGAGCGAACGTCCGCAAACTGGCTTTCACCTTGAAGCGAAACGAAGCACGTATGATTTGTTTTAATTAGTGCCGGAGTTCTCTATGCATCAATAATTATTGCATATTCGACAGTGTGAAAAAAGAAACAAAAGACACAACATCCAGCGCACACTTACGGCGTTGAAGATGACGTCTGCTTCGAGAAAGATGACCCCTTTTGTTGGCCCTGTCAGCTCCTTGTTTTTTAAGACGTAGGCCTTCTGTTCGCTGTTGCGGATCTGTGTGAAGAAGACGTGACAGCCTGCTGTCTGGCAGAGCCCCAGCGGACCCCCCTCCTCGACTGACCCCTGATCTCCCAGCGGCAGCATCAAACAGCCAGCCGCACATTCCCTCCCCCCCCCACCTCCTCCTTCCAGCGTTTCCAACTCTGACAAGTACCTGCTCATTACCAGCATCCCTCTGTCATCGAGACATTACCCAGGCACCGGGAGGCCCAGCTGTGTGCGCTTTTAAAGACGCGCCACCATCAATCTCGCCTTCCGCCGAGGCTATTTGTTTCAAACGCGACTATAAAAGCGCCTTTAAAAACACACGTGGATCTAAGAATTTGGAGAAGCTTGAATGGGGCGAACTTACGTTTAATAAAGGGATGGCCACTTTGCCCAGGAAATCTGCACTGCGATCTCTGTCCTCGTCGTACACCGTGATCTCCAGCACCGAGTGGATGTCTTTCACATTGCTGCGGGGTTAAAAAGAGAGAGCTTTTTGTTATCAAACACCAAACAAAATACCTTGAAATATTTCTATTCACCAAAAAAATTTAATTCTGTCATTAATTACTCACCCTTTCGTTCGTGAGAGCTTCCTGTCTCTCCGTTGACGGCTACGCAACTACCGCTTTGACGCTTCAAAAAGTTCAGATCGTTAAACTAATCCATGTGAATTGAGACTCGATCGCTTTATATGACGAACAGATTGAATTTGGTCCTGCGTAACATGAGAATGAACCTCATTGGTTCTCGCACGTCAAGCGAACATGCTTGAGCTTCTGTTTACCACGACTGATGTGTGAGTCGATGAATGTTTATATGTGAATAAAAGCATAAATTCAGTCCGTTCATCATATAAAGCGATCGAGTCTCTTCAGAAAATTTGGACTAAACCAGTCAATTCATATGGATTGGTTTAACGTTTAACTTTTTGAAAGGGTCAGTTGCGTAGCGGTCAATGGATGGGACAGAAATCTCAGTAACACTTTGGTTGTACAATAAGGTTCATTAGTTAACATGAACTAATAATGAAATGCACTTATACAGCATTTATTAATCTTTGTTCATGTTAATTTCAACATTTACTAATATTTGATTCAAATCTTGTTAATGCACTGTGAACTAACATGAACAAACAATGAGCAGCTTTATTTTTATTAACTAACATTAACAAAGATGAACAAATACAGTAACAAATGTATTGCTCATGGTTAGTTCATGTTAGTTAATGCATTAACTAATGAAACCTTATTGTAAATTCTTACCGAAATCTCTCAGATTTCATCAAAAAGATCTTCATTTGTGTAATGAAGACGAACGAAAGTCTTATAGTTTTGGAATATCATGAGGGCGAGTAACTAATGACAGAGTTTTCATTTTTTGGCCTTCCCTTTAACACGTTCCTGCATGAACCTTGAATAAAATGTTTTTTATTAAAGCAGTTTAAAAGTTTGTTTTGATCATTTTGTGAAAATGATCAAAAATGCTGGCTGGAAGCTTTAAAAACATAAAATAAACACTGGCGGGGAAAGAGTTAATATTGACTACAATATTGCATTTATAACTATACTAAAGTCAACATGAAACACATCAACGCATTCCAATGGCATAATTTGACGTATTTCTGAGGGAAAGTGTTTGTAATTATTCATGGCAGTGCTTGACTTAAGGATTTGATTGGATGATGAATAATATCTTACATCATGAGGCTGTTTAAAAAAAATAAAGGTGTGCTATAACTTATATTAAGTGATCGACTTTCAACTGGTTTTTAAAAGGCAGTCAATAAAATAGTCAATAAAAATACATAGACTTGCATTAAATAATCAATCTTATCTCAGTATACAGACTTTCTTTTTTGTCACAGCATTGTATTGATTCCTCCGTTCCAGCATTTTTATTTATGTGTGCTTTAATATAATTTACTAACGTTTGATTGATAGATGACCTAGAAGAATTAATTTACGATACCGAACAAAAGTGAATGAAACAAGGATTATGACATGACATAATGTTATGTTTATCATGTTGAGAGATAATTGGTGATACTCTCATTAAATCACTAAAACCAAGTCATATCTATGGGCCAAAATATCATAAACATCCTTTGACTCACTGGGCTGGTAAGAAACCACCTAGAACCAGCCCAAAACATTCTGCAACAACAACTAAGCTTAGCATCTTAGAGTCATGATGATGTCTATTGCACCATTCAGATTTTCTGCAGAAAATGTAAACATTTGGTAACACTTTATTTCTATGGTCCACTTTAGACATTCTACTGACTCAGTATCTTTGCAACTACGTGTAAACTTCTACCAAGTAGTAATTCAACTAACCCTAACCTAATAGTCTACTAATGAGAGTTAGTTGACATGTAGTTGCAAAGTTACTTATAGATAGTAGAGTGTCTAAAGTGGACCATTGAAATAAAGTGTAACCATACATTTTTTTGATACCCGTGGTTATGCAAGCTTTTTGAAAGTCATTACATTATAGCCATTTTCTCCCCTCATGATAAAGTAAATGGGATACATTTTCATGTATTATTATGTGAATGTATTATACTGCATTTTCATGTAATATATTACACAATCAAGGCAAATTGCAGCTGACTGTTGGTTTTGCACATGCAATCCACTCTGCATGTTTGACTCCAGGTGTCAGAACAACTTCATCAGCTGCGAATATTTTAATTCGTCCTCTGTTGGAAGCAGATGCGTAATGAACTCACAAGGTGAAGACTTTATTCCACTCGGGGTTCAGTGTCTTGTAGACCGTGTGTGTCTGCAGACGGTCGTTACACAACTCGGCAATGCAGAACGGGTCGCTCTTTCCTGAAACACAATGTTGCATTCAAAAGGTTTTAGTTTAAAATTCCCAACTGAGATATGAATATGATATGCATTAAATTAAATATTGAACTCTGTAGCTATAATACATTTCTAGTTAAGTATTTTTACTTGATAGTATAATTAATGATGCATTTATTTAAAACAGCTTGAAATTGGTAGAGCATCAATGCCGTGTCTTGTGCCAAAGATGTCCGGCCAACAATGTTATAAAACCATCCCCTCTCTTTCTCCACAGTATTTTAATAAATACTAGCATTCAAAAGCTTTGGGTCCTTAAAGTCAAAAGTGATAGTAAAGACATTTGTAATGTTTTATTTGAAATAGATTACTATTACTATCATGTGACACTGAAGACTGGAGTAATGATGCTGAAAATTCAGCTTTGATCACAGGAATAAATTACTTTTTTTTGTATATTTTTGTGTGTGTGTGTGTGTGTGTGTGTGTGTGTGTGTGTGTGTGTGTGTGTGTGTGCAAAAGCTTTTTAAAGCTTTTTGTCCACCATGGTGTGGTATTAGAAGAACCGTGAAATCAGAGCCCATGAGGTGTGGGCCGCTCCTGAGAGAACAGCAAACCTAAAGAACTAGATAAACTCATGAGTAAGAAAAAAACGAAATTAAAAGACTCCTCTCTTTCAGACAGTCATCTTTCCACCTCCTGAAGAGAGAGACTGAGGCGTTGACCTCACTAAAACATTAAGAAAAATGCTTGGGAAAGAGTCTTATGGACCATCCAGTTTACAGTAGGAATGTTGGTTATTGTTCCACTGGGCACAAGTGAATACAGGAAGTGACATGTGATTTTACCTGTGACATCAGCAGCCATCAGCCCCTCGGCCCGCAGGATCTTTACCTGCACGAGTCCTACATCCTTCAGTTTAAAGAAAGACCTCAGAGAACTCTGAAAAAAAAAAAAAAAAAAAAAGAACAAAAGCACATCAGAGAGGCCCAGCACTACATTCACAGCGAGCAGTAATACATCCATATGTTTCTGACAGCTCTATTTTGGCCCTAACTTTCTCTAATCCCCTGTCAGAGTCTGCGAGCAGTTTTGTGTCCACGTCAAAGCCGCTCGGCCGTGGACATTGAGACAAAACCATCGAGCCGCCACGCCAGATTATCTGGTGGCTCTCACGAATACATCTTCATTATGCAGCTGTTATGAAAGAAGGTCAGTCTGCATTGGTGGTGAGTTTCTGTAAGCCGTTCACTGACCGGCCCTCCAGGGGACAGTGGCAGGACAAAGACAAAACCGTGAATAGAGAGGACAGACAACTCCGAGATGTCTCTCTCTCCGTCTTTGTTTCATCTGAGGTACTCCACCATCGTCCAGTTGTGAACGAGAACACGTTAATCCAGTAGTGCACTGGACTGTGGTCATCTTATGCCCCCTTCTGGTCACAGACGTGTACTACAGGGTGGATATTACCCGTTTCTGAGGACAACTTAGTCTCTCTCAGAGGAAACAGTTATCAGCAACACTTGTGCAGACCCTGATGTGGATGTCAGGAATTTAGCCGTCACACTTACATATCTCTTAACGATTTGCTGGCGTTCGTGTGGGTTGTCTAGTAGGTTGACGGACAGGTCAGAGATTGAGACGGCGACTGTGGCGGTGAGAGTCACCAGCAGGACCAGCGTCCCTTTATCCTCCTCCAGCTCAAGTTCCAGCTTATGTGTCTTCTCTCGGCTCAACTTTGACAGGTCCAGTTGACATCTAAAATTATTAAACATCATCCTCAACACATTAACTTCTTATAGGTCAA
>NC_138243.1:26952656-27092656 GCF_964197995.2 Scardinius erythrophthalmus
ATGAGGCCAAGTACACTACCATTCAAAAGTTAGGGGTCCGTATGATTGTTTTTGAAATAATTCAGTATTTTGTATTCAGGAAGGATGCATTAAACTGATCAAAAGTGACAGTAAATACATTTACAAAAGTATTATATGTCAAATAAATGTTCCTATTCAACACAGAATCATATCCCACTACAATATGAAGCAGCACAACTGTTTTCAACATTGATCATTAATGTTTCTTAAGCAGCAAATCATCATATTAGAATGATTTCTTAAGGATCACGTGACACTAAAGACTAGCATAATGATGCTGAAAATTCAGCTGTGCATCACAGGAATAAATAACATTTGAAAATATATTCAAATAGAAAATATTCAATTATAATAATATTTCACAGTATTACTGTGCATTAGAGACTTCTTTCAAAAACATTAAAGAAACCTTACAGATTCCAATCTTTTGAATGGTAGTGTACATGATGACAGAATTGCCATTTTTAGTGAACTATCCCTTTAAGACAAAATGGGGAAAATACTCAAAGAGTGTGGAATGGTTTCACACACCATGAATGACTGGGTCACCAAAGCATGAAATGCAAATGTCTACAAAAAGGCATGGCCCATCACCCTGAGAGATGCATGACTGCGGTATCTAATGGATCCTCTGACCAGACTGCTGCAGTTCTGACCCGTAGCTGATATTAAGGACTTTGTTCGGCATTGCACACAAACCAAATCCTCTTCGAACAGAAGAACGTCATTGCTAATAGAGCAGATACAGCGTGTGGGATGGTTTACACAGCAGCTAGTCAGAGAATTTGGGGGCAAACACTCTTGCTTTTTTACCTTAATGCATCCCTTCCAGCTTCTCCTCAGTAGCATGGTCTACAGAAACAACAGAGCAGGTCATATGTGTTACTGTATAAACAGGAGAGCGGGATGGAGGCTTTGATTGACACCACGCTGTTTTGTTCTGTATATCCGATCAAGACGCATCTTCTGTTCTTGCGCTCTGAGCTGACGATCAATGTCGCCCATCAGACTGTTGTCTCATCTGTTGGTGGAACACCATGTGAATTTCGACGTGTTCTCCACCCAGTACAGAAGGTTTCTAATGTCTAATTTAAAGTCCTTTCATGCATTATGCAGACAGATCTCCTCATCCCAGTACTGTATCTCTCAAAGAACACATTAAAGTCATTGTGGACTCGCATACCATACTACTTGAAAAATTATGCAGACGGTGTACAGTATGCGGTTTTTTGGTACTGTATTCCGCAATGCTTGTCTTTTTAGATAAAATGGATTAAAATATAATTGACTGGATAACTGGATGATGCACAAAGAATTAAAAGCAGCTTAGTAGAATTTAGTACACTATTATTTTAAATGTACATAATGCATACTGTTTCACATACTTTTTTTATAGTAGAAAGTATATAGACTACCATTCAAAAGTTGGGGTCAGTAAGATTTTTTTTTACGTTTTTGAAAGTCTCTTATTCTCACCAAGGCTGCATTTATTTGATTAAAATACAGTACAAACTGTAATATTGTGCAATATTATTACGATTTTAAATAACAGGTTTCCATTTGAATATGTATTAAACTAAAAATGTATTCCTGTGATGGTAAAGCTGAATTTTCAGCATCATTACTCCAGTCTTTAGTGTCACACGATCCTTCAGAAATCATTCTAATATGTGACCCTGGACCACAAAACCAGTCACATGGAGCAATTTTATGAAATTGAGATTTATACATCACATGAAAGCTGAATAAATAAGCTTTCAATTGATGTATGGTTCGTTAGGATAGGACAATATTTGGCCGAGATTCAACTATTTGAAAATCTGGAATCTGAAACATTGAGAAAATCTCCTTTAAAGTTGTGCATTTATGTTGGCGATTGTGCTGCATTTACTCACAAAAATACATGTTTTATATATTTACGGTTGGAAATTTACTAAATATCTTCATGGAACATGATCTTTACTTAATATCCTCATGATTTTTGGCATAAAAGAAAAATCGATAATTTTGACCCATACAATGTATTGTTGGCTATTGCCACAAATATACCCGTGCGACATGTGACTGGTTTTGTGATCCAGGGTCACATGATTTCCTGCTCAAGAAACATTTATTAGCAATGTTGAAAACAGTTGTGCTGCTTAATGATTTTGTGGAAACCACGTTATTTTTTTTCAGGATTCTTTAATAAATAGAAAGTTCAAAAGAACAGCATTTATTTGAAATAGAAATCTTTTGTAACATAATAAATGTCATTACTGTTATTGATTAATTGAACGCATCCTTCCTGAATAAAAGTATACATAAAAAATGTACTAACCCCAAACTTTTGAATGGTAAAACAGAGTATACGTGTTTCCTTAAAATAAGACGACTAGATGTTAGGGCTGCTGGATTATGCCAAAAAAAAAGTTACGTGAATTGACTGATTTGGACGTCATATGTGTGTGCGTTTAAAGTGCTCCTATTATGCTATTTTAAAGGTTCCTAATTTTTGCATGGATCCAAGGTCAAAAACACTTTAGTTTTCTTATAATATACATTGCACATCACCTCATTTCTCAGAGTCTGAAAACCGTTTGTTCAAAGATTCAATCTCTCTAGATTCAGCCTTTCCGAGAGCCTACTCTGCTCTGATTGGTCAGACAGCCCAGACTGTTGTGATTGGTCTACTCTGCTCTGATTGGTCAGACAGCCCAGACTGTTGTGATTGCTCTACTCTGCTCTGATTGGTCAGACAGCCCAGACTGTTGTGATTGCTCTACTCTGCTCTGATTGGTCAGACAGCCCAGACTGTTGTGATTGGTCTACTCTGTTCTGTTTGGTCACATGGCCCGGTCTGTTGTGATTGGTCTACTCTGCTCTGATTGGTCAGATGGCCCAGTCTGTTGTGATTGGTCTACTCTGTTCTGTTTGGTCACATGGCTCGGTCTGTTGTGATTGGTCTACTCTGCTCTGATTGGTCTACTCTGCTCTGATTGGTCAGATGGCCCAGTCTGTTGTGATTGATCTACTCTGCTCTGATTGGTCAGACAGCCCAGACTGTTGTGATTGGTCTACTCTGTTCTGATTGGTCAGATGGCCCAGTCTGTTGTGATTGGTCTACTCTGTTCTGATTGGTCAGATGGCCCGGTCTGTTGTGATTGATCTACTCTGCTCTGATTGGTCAGACAGCCCAGTCTGTTGTAATTGGTCTACTCTGCTCTGATTGGTCAGACAGCCCAGACTATTGTGATTGGTCTACTCTGTTCTGATTGGTCAGATGGCCCAGTCTGTTGTGATTGGTCTACTCTGTTCTGATTGGTCAGATGGCCCAGTCTGTTGTGATTGGTCTACTCTGTTCTGATTGGTCAGATGGCCCAGTCTGTTGTGATTGGTCTACGGCTTACAGCGTGTGTTGGAAAGGAAACGGCCATTACCATATCTGAATTTCAGCTTCAGCCCGTGATACACAGTGATACAAACAGTAACGATGGCGTCGGTTTTACTGAATCAATTCCAGCACAAGTCGTCATCCTTGTAAAACAGATTAACTTTCACAGCGCAGAAAACATCGTCTTCGACATCGACATCGTCAGTTCAGAATTGATTCTTTCTTTTAGGAGACAATAACTTTATTTGTCATGCACTTTGACCTTTAAAACTTTGCAGACCTTTTACATTCACAAACAGCTCTATTACACACTACACTGAAGGGTGGATGCTGAAATCCGCTGCTGCGTAATGTGTATCTTTTGAGTGATTTATAATCAGGTTATTAATCAATATTTATCCTTCTACATATTGATTTGAATGACTTCATATCAATGAGATTTACTGAGTTATAGAAGTATATGTATTGTACTCTCTCTATGTTTTTGAGAGAGGCACCCAACATGTGTCAACAACTGCGAAACAAGAAGTCATAGCTAGAAAATGTCATGTTCCTAGTCACCCTGGTGTGCTAAAAAAAAAAGGTAAATATTAATGGAAATATACTTCAGTGGTGCCATTAATTCACAACTGTATATCTATTCTTCTAGCTGACCAACACAGCCGAGGTCACTGGGTACACTTCAACTTGTCGTTTACGTGACCGCTTCTTAATTAAAGCATTTATTAAAGCTACATTCCAACATTAGAAAATAATGATGAATATTTTCTGTACCTCTCACTGAGAGAAAGAAAATGTTATCTGTATGTTTTGGCACAATGTTTTCAGAATCTTTGGAAGGTTTCAAAATTGAAATCAAAACTCATTTTTTAATTTCCTGACAGCTAGAAATAGTCTCAAGAGGAAAGTGTGAAACAAATCTGAGGTTTGTAAATGTGTCAGAATGAAGTCTTTTTGGATGCATGTTGAGAGTTTGCTGGCAGATTTCCTCTTCTCCAACTTTAACAAGTATAAAACAACATTAATCTGCCAAGTGAGTCTCACCGCCTGTCTGAGGGCCTCTCTGTCCTCTGTGCTTCTCGGGAACAGAGTGACCGCCAGCTCCAGAGAGCCCAGGTCCTGATCAGGGCAGTGAGGATCTTGAAGGTCCAACCGAACATCAAGAGGTCTGTGACAAAAACATGGCTTGTTATGACAACCATTAAAAGTAGTAGAACTTTTAGTAGAAAAGCATAGAACTTTTGATAAATCTGTTTACAATCACGTTGTGGCCGTCTATGTCCAACCAAATTTGATTCAAATTTTTGGACACTTTCAGTCATGTATTAAAATAATAATGGGTGACAACTTAAGTATGCTTCTCACTACAATACTTTTACAATGCATTTGTGTTATGCTGCATCCACAGCATTAGATGTCATATAAACTCTTAGAAAACAACAGGACATTAGCAAAAATAACCTTGTCACCATTCATTTCATAAAACTCCTCTAGATGGTTAACTAATACACTTGAACACTGTTTTGATGCTAATTGAAAATGCATTCATTTGACAAAAACTTGAATTCTTGATGAAGACATGATACCTAAGGTGCTCCAGAGACTCAAGATACAGGTAAGCTGAGCCCATGAAATCATCTTGAAGGCCAAAATCATAGTCAAACACCTAAAATAGATTGCAAAAAGGGAAAATTCTTAAAGGAAGAAAAACAGTATCAGAGATAATTCTAGATTTCAATTGAACACATAGAAAATCAGACATTAATGTAATTATTCCAAAAGATGTTAACACCTTTTTAATGAGTTTTCAGCATAAATGCAATCCAATTTATAACTTGTTCAATAAGCAAGTCAGATTAACTCCTCTGACTGACTGATAACTGTTTTCAATTAATTAAAGTAGTAGTCTATTAATGTTGTTTATATGTCTATGTGGTGTTTTTAATGTGCTTTAAGACAAACCATGTGCAAATTCACAAGTCAACACCATTGCGGAGTATTTCCTCCTTAAAACTGCAGTGAACTAAAGACAGTCTCAAAAACACACTTTGAAATCGCTGGTGTTTCTGACATCACAAACTACCTTGTAACCAATTAGGTGGTCAATGTGTAATCGTCAATGAGTGGATCTCTGAGCTGGTGTGAGTGAGTGGAGGCGGGTCTAATTTGCATATTCATAGAACCGAGGAAAAAACATTTAATAAATATGTTATTTTGGTGATCAAAGAGGATTTTGGAGGATATAATTACTGACTACAGGGGGACTTTAAAAATAAGTAATTTTGTATTGGAAACGCTCTATATTGTTCATGCAGTAATGTTTTTTTTTGTTTCGTTAAAAGGAATCAGTGTTTTTGATTCACCAAAACAAACCGGCTCATAAGAGTCATTTGTTCGGGAATTGGACTGGACAGGTCGCACAGCCAGAGTAGCTTTTTGATTAACTAAAAAGACTAATAAGAGTAATTTATTCTGGAATCAGACTACACCGGTCACACCGTATGTTTTTAATTCACTAAAACGAACCATCTCAGAGTCATTCACTCAGTAAGTTTTTGATTCATTAACAGGAATCGCCTCATGAGAGTCATTAATTCAGGTTTCGGAAACACTGTTTAGGCAGTATGTTTTTAGTTCACTAAAACGAACCGGCTCATAAGAGTTATTCATTCAGTTTTTGAACTACACTATGCTGGAATCAAGCATCCCCCCCAAAAAAATCAACATAATGGGTGATCAATCAGCATTTAGCAATATAAGCTGTATTTTTTTACCTTAATATATAGAGGCTCCTGTAAATTGTCCACTATCAGGCAAACACGCTCGTCCCAAACCGGGTTAAGGTTCTTGTGTATGATTTTACTGCGGAAAACTTCTTTACCGGCTATTTTGAACTTCACATACGGGTCACTTGTTCCTGAAACATATAAAGTTTTGATTGCAACATGCTGATATTGAACATTAGCTTGAAATAGCATATAAATACAAAGTAAAACACATTTCCCTGACAGTGAACACATATTTACAGTAACATAACAACATAAGCTTCAAAGGTGCAGGTCTTACCGCCTCTGTCTCGAATGGCAAGGTTGTTTCCTCTTTTCAGCACAATGTCCAACTGGTACATTGCTGAAATAGGCAGTAAAGTCTGTATGCCACCGTTACCAGCTGCATTAATGCCCTGAAGAAAACAAACATTGTCCTAAAAACTTTAGTGCACATATGACATCCACAAACACTGTGTCCAACACCATTAATGCCATTAATCTCCAATAGAACTTACGCCTGGGCAGGCAATTTATGATTAAAATTAAGACAGGATGTTGCAAGATGCTAAAAACAGATAAACCGGTGCTATAAAACCACTGAGAACATAACATTGAGCTCGTCTTATTATACAGACCAAGTGAAATGCTTTATATTCTGTTCTAACAGTTTTATATTAGAATGGCACTCTGTATTAATTTAACTTGACTCTTTACAACACATCGTCATATTTTGGCTCTTATATAGAACTATTGTAGCAGCAGTTTTATGTAATGGCATGTTGCAACATGACAAGTTTGCAGCAACAAGTAAATTATCTCTCCACAATGAAAGCAAAAATGTTGTGCAATGTGGCACGATCACAGCTAATCAGGACACATTCAAAGGTTATGATAGAGTTACTTGGAGTATGATTGGGGGTTTTCACAGTTTTCATACTTTTCTGAAAGTCAGCACTCATTTTTAGCTGTATTAGCTGTAGAATCTTATTAGTTGTGGTTTGTCTCTTTATATGTCAGTCAGATGGTCTCGTCCTGTCTCAGTTCTTAAACAGATTAAAATACTATTAAAGTCAAATGTGAGAGTCACAATGTGGTGTAAGGGTGTGTTCACACTTGCCATGTTTAATTCGATTAAAATGAACCCTGGTGCAATTGCTCTATTAGTGCGGTTCATTTGAACATGTGTGAATGCTGCCATCTGAACCTTGGTGCCACCAAACAAGCGGACCGAGATGCTGAAAAGATGGGTCTCAATCTGCTTCCAAATGAACTCTGCTGTTGTTCGAATTAAATATGAATGTAACACGGACCATAGACATGTAAACAAACCAAAAACAGGATGACGAGACCCTAAAAAGAACTGAATGCTCACGCATATCATTTTTTTCTTGTCATAGTCGCTATGTTGACCAACCCAGTTCGGTTCAGGCATCAAAACCGCTTCTCCTTGCAACAGATCTTCGTTTGTGTGTGACGGAGGGATTTCTGCCACTGTTTTGTATCCTTTTCACACTTTATAAGCTCTTCACAAGTTCTCACTTCTCAGCTGGTCAAAATACCATCATATGTAGGCTACGCGCATACAACGAGCGCATTTAGCCCAGAACACAGCATTGTTTTGGATGTTCGGTAAGTTCAGTCGCGAAAATGTAATAAAAGCTGACCAATCAGGTTGTGAACATATCCCTATTGCTTTAAGTTTGGTATCTTTAGGTTCGGTGTTAAAATGCCAATGTGAACGCTAAGTGGACCAGGACTAAATGTTTTTTTTTTCAGTCAAGCAAACGAACTGCAAGTGTGAACACACCCTTATAGCTGTTTGCTGTCAGTGCCTAATATTTGTGAAGGAAGTGAAGCATTGTGTGTGTGATGTCAACTTTACACATCTGACAGTGCATAAAACTGAGGTCCAGAATAAGTAATGTATTGTTTCCAGTGGTGTAGCCTATAATGGTTCAGTCTGGAAAGTTGTGGATTCATAAACTATTATCATTGTGTCCTTGAAGACACCAACTTGAAAACCAAAGTCATTTAAAGAAGCCATATCTTAGAAAACAGTGTTGTTTTTTTAAATGTAAGAATACTAGATATAGGGAAAATGAACATAAAAGAGCAAGAAACCTTGACCATTATAAGTAGAAAAAATTAAATGCCACAAAACTGTAGAATATAGCAAAGGTTTTGTGAGTGCTAGGGGATCTGTAGAAAAAATGTTGATTTTTTTTTTTATAAATAAATGTCTAAATATCTAAATTTGAAAAACTCTGGAATATAGTGTTCTGGATGTGTTCTATGTGGTTGCTAAGGTGTTGCTTGGATGTTCTATGTGGTTACTAAGGTGTTGCTACGGTAGTTGTTTACTGGCCTAGGTCAAAAGTGTCCACCTGCAAGTCTCTGTGATATTCTGGTCTATAGACATTGAGTCAGATTGCCCTTCAATAAGTCATCAAGTAAAAACCGCAGGTCTGATTATTTAGAAAAATATTACCACACCTCTTCTCAACAAGCCTCCAATGATTTGAGGCTAAATTCATATCTGTAGCACAAATGGTGCGGAACGAGTTACGTGGCAAAGTATAATACTTTAGGTCTTAAAAAAACAGCACCACTAATTATGTCACATAAACACACAGGCACTATTTGACAAGCGCTACACACAGTGAAAACTTCAATTTCCCCTTTTTGCCCTTGAGCAAGAGATGAGGTCAAAACACATTTTGTTCACAAACTAAATGTGTTTGCAGTGTCAGCTGAAAGCAGGTGATTTGCATTGCTGGCCTTCAGGGCGTATTAAACATCCTGTTTAGTGACAGGATTGTAAAAAATAAGGATATAGAATATTGTTATTAGATGGGAATTCCCCTAACAACACCCTGTACCATGTCAGGGACGATAAGGATGTTCTGATGGCTAATTTACATTTAGAAATCCAATATTTATCTTCCTGCATTTCAAAAGACATCAATATCTGGGATAACATCTCAATAATCTTTCTGCTCCACTAGCATCACCAAACAGAATTCCAAATATAACGAATGACAGGTTTTGTCTCCTCGTCTGCTGATTGGTCAGTCCTTTGCAATTCGATAATTACACTAAGCAATGTCAGGATTTTAGTTTTATTTTGAGTAATCATTCAGCCCTAGTTCCATCCCTCCCCTATAAGATCTGTCTAAGATTATTTCACCTTCCTCTGTTCTGTACTGAGTATCTTCGTAAGAAAAGAGACCTGTTGTTTCATCTCCGCTGTGAGGTAATTACAAGAGCAGATCTCCTAAAGAGAAAGACACTGAAATGAAAAATGGTGCCAGCCAATAAAACACATCAACCGCTGCACTGAAAACCTTCTTTGAGGTTTGTACAAGCTCATGTTGATTGTGCCTAGTCTCATACTAATATCCCTATCAGTGTGAGTGTGACAGCCCAAACACAAGTTATTTTCATTAGAGATAATTAAGACACAACAAAACTGTCTTTTTGTACTCGACGGCAATGATTTGGAGCAACAAAGCAACCAGAAATCGTTCAAAATGAGCGACAGCATCCGTCCTTTATGCAAATCTGCATTAGTGCAATGGGATACGGATACAGTTGGATACTAGAAGTCATGATTATTAGAACTTAGGCAAGAGAAAATGTTTCTGATTAACACATCAAGGGGTTTAACAGGAAGATGAAGCGGTTGGCAATACTGTGGTATAGCAATTACAGAGCCACTTCCTGTTTGAAAAGCAGCCTTTAAACATGGAAAGTCTGGGTCCATTATAGGGGCCTCAGAGGATGTGTGCAAAATGCACTTCGGTGTTGTAAGACAAGAAACGTGATCAGTTTTATGTTGTTTCCATGCATGTCTGATATGTAGCATTTAGGCCCTGAGCAGTCAGACACTATCATGTCAGTGAACGTTAACGGTTTATAAATATGTGTGGCTATGATACTCAACCAACCCACTGTCTCATACTAACCTTTAAGTGGCGTAACAACTGTATCAGATTAATATCTTAAAAACTAAGGTCAATATAGTTCGAAATTGGTTCGAATTCGTAGAAATTGCTAAAATTATTTTGGACAAACAATCGTAAAAAAATATTATTATTAATATATAAAATAGAAAAATAAAAATAAAATTAATATCTTAAAATATATTATATATATATATATATATATATATATATATATATATATATATATATATGAAAAAAAATAATAATATATATATATATATATATATATATATATATATATATATATATATATATATATATATATATATATTCAGTTAATTAAATTCAGATTCAGATTTACTTCATGTTTTTTTCAAGGTAATTTTCTACTACCAGGTTTTCCATGACTGTAGAAACCTTGCAGCTCAGCATAACTGCAATTCCCACATACCATGAATTTACAGTTAAGGAAACTTGGAGTGTCAACATGCTTTAATCCACTCCTACGAGTGACGGGAATTGTAGAGGAGTTGATCTAAGTTGCTTGTCTCAGTTGCCAAATATGAGTCACAGATAAATGGCAAAGTGCCACTAATACAAAACAGATTTCTTAAAAAAAAACATGCTGCTGTCTTTCAAACCCCTAGAACCCTTTCTCAGACATCTAACCACAAAGAAAGCTCAGGCAGCTCATACCAAAACTGTTTGTCAAGTCCAGACATGTAATGAAGTAAAGAGAGAGCCTATATGGCCAGTTGTTTGACTCTGATCTCAGCTGCACTGTTGGTGGCTGTTAAGCCAGTGATTTGATGGATTGGGATGGACATATACAGAAAAGCTAATGCATACCATGACTAGCCAAACTTTATAGCCCAGAGGTTTCTTGTTTATAGCTCAGGACAGGATTTTTAAATTATGTAAATATTTAAAGGGATAGATCACCCAAAAATGAAAATTCTGTCATCATTTACACACATTCATGTCATTCCAACCCGATATGACTTTCTTGTAACACTTTTGCAATAGTCCACTTCAGGCATTCTACTAACTGTATAAGTAACTTTACAACTACATGTCAACTAGGGCCCTTGTTTACACCTGGTATTAATATGCGTTTTGTTCGATCGGATGATTCGCCGACAAACATCCTATACTGACTAAGTATCTTTGTAAGTACATTTCAACTTATTCTACTAACCCTAACCTAACAATCTACTAATAATCTAATGATAGTTAGTTGACATGTAGTTGCAAATTTACTTAGTAGAATGTGGACTAAGTGGAAACGACTTTCTTTCTTCAAAGGTACACAAAGCAGATATTTTGAAGAACGTCATGCAGAACAGAGAAAGTACTAAGTGTGGAACGACCTGAGTTTGAGCCTATTCTCATTTTTGGGTGAACTATCCATTTAAGCAAACTATCCGCTGTTTTCAATTATGTCTAGCAGAGAGAGAAAAAAAAACTACAAACGATCTTTAATCTGTATTTGCTGATCTTAAAATCTGATGCACATTAGACCACCAATAAAAAGAAAATAACCAATGTAAGTTCTGCAGATGGAGAGAGTCGATAACCTTACTGAACCTCACTGTTTGGCTTCAAGCCCGTGTTAATGTGTCTTTACTTTTAGGCAAGTTTCTCTTCTTGCAAACCAGCTAGGCAAACACCTTCAGGCAACTAACTATACAGTGCCAACACAACTGAAACTAACAGTTTGTAGAAAAAAACTCAACGTCATGAGTTTTTATGTTTCATAAAACAAGACAGTCCCCCAGCCTGTAGCCCTCATCCACATCCAGTATTTAAAAAAAGTTGCAGTTACCCATACTTCATAAATAGGGTTGGGTACCGAGACCCGGTTCCAATAGGGAACCGGTTCCGACGTAAACGGTAGTAACCAGACCGAATAAGAACGAAACTTTCGGTGCCTGATTTCGGTGCCTGACGTTTTTTACCGCCCCCTATAAAACATCTCGCGGCACGAATGATCCAATAACATCTCCAGTTAACCAGCAGAGCGAGCATTAATTTAGTTCGTTTGTTAAATAAGAGGCGATTTTGCGCTGAAATGCGTTTTTTAAATCAAGTGATCAAAGTGCTCGTTGCCGCTGCGATCAGTGGCGCGGATACAGTGTTTTCTCTTGTGGCTCGCGCACTGTCACTCGGACGCGCGCTTCGTTGCGGAGATCGATCTATTTATGAGGCGCCGTCTATATGATTATGTGCGCGGAGAGTTTGTGTGTGTGTGTGTGTGTGTATGTGTGTGTGTGCTCGCGTCTCAGATGAGTATGCGCGGATATTTCCGCGCGTCTCGTGTGTGTAGAGTTTGCGTGTTTGTGCGTGAGCGACTTTAGATGTGATGTTGAGCATTTCATATTAGTTTGAGCATTCAGCAGTATACATGTATGACTACTTAGTAGGCCTATGTGTATGCAAGGGTTTCATATGTGCGTGAATGAAGTTTGATTTAAAGGGATACTCCACTTTAAAATGAAAATTCTGTCATCATATACTCACCCTCATGTTGTTTCAATTCTTTATGAATTTCTTTCTTCTGCTGAACAGAAAGGAAGATATTTAGAATAATATCAGTAACCAGACAGTTTCTGGTCTCATTTACTTACATAGTATTTTTTTTCCTACTAGCCTATGGAAGTCAATGAGACCAGAAACTGTCTGGTTACTGATATTATTCTAAATATATTCCTTTCTGTTCAGCAGAAGAAAGAAATTCATACAGGTTTGAAACAACATGAGGGTGAGTATATGATGACAGAATTTTCATTTTAAAGTGGAGTATCCCTTTAAGCCCTAGACGACGCCTATCTATTCATTCTGGTGAAATCACAAATTATAATGGACACAAAGTGTCCCTGCTTGATATACAACCACTGATGAGCATAATCGTAAAAAAAAAAAAAAAAAACTACGAATGCGGATTAGAACCCAAAACCTCTGACACGCCTGACTAAAGTTCAAGTTCAGCTGCCAGTGTTCCTCTTCGGATAAGTCTAATATTTTAATGCCAACTGCAAATCTTGCATATCAAGTATGAAGTATATCAATATCAAGTATATTTATATGAGGCTATACTGTGTGTGTTAAATATTTCTGCTCAGTGTCAGATATTTCTCTGTTTTGTAAAAGTCATAATATGAGAAGACAAAATTTTGATGTTAACTCAAGTGTTATCGGCTACATCAGTAGCCTTTTAAACAGCACAATTTTTCATTTAATCAGAAATTAGAAAATCTTTTTCAGAAAATCACACACACACACACACACACACACACACACACACACACACACACACACACACACACACACACACACACACACACAGAGGTATTATTTTTTTGATAAAGTGTGTGCGGTTTAGTTTTGTTAAGTACCGTTTCAAGAACCGTTTAAGCACCGGAACCGTTTGAAAAATACCGAGTAGGTACTGGTATCGGATAAAACCCAACCGATACCCAACCCTATTCATAAATACTGTAGGCTATGTCTCATGCAATCGGTGTTCCTGCCCACCGAGCTTTTATTTACATGCAATTCTGTTAAACTCCCTCTGTCGTGGTATATGTTAATCTGATACAACGTCATCAAAGAATGTTCATATCATATGCAAATGTGTATGTTTTTACCACAAGATAAACTTGTGACTGGCACATTTTACACACAGTTTACATGCACACCTTGATGGATCTTGTTTTTGAACTATACCTTGAACAAAACCGTTCTCGTTCACATTCAATTCAAAGACAGCCTTCAAAGACTGATTGTAGCGCGAACCAATAGCGTTCGACTGCGGGCAGTGGAAGGAATATTTAATTGGGTGGAACTACTGAACGAATACACCCTCTTTCTAAACATTTGAGTGAAGAAAATCATCATTTACATGTAATCTTTTAGCAGACGCTTTTATCCAAAGCAACTTACAAATGAGGAGAACAATAGAAGCAATCAATCAAACAATAGTGCAACAAAATGCAAGTGCTGTGACTAGATCCAGCTAGTATAGCACAGTACAGGTAGCAAGTTTTTTTATTTTTGTGGAAAAAGGGCAGACTCTTTTAGTAGTCCTAAAGAATTACAAGCTCGTTCTTGTGTGGATGGGAATCTGAAATGAGTTTGACTATGCAAAAACATCACTTTGCATGTACAGATGTCAAAATGGACATGCACAGAAACACCCAATTCAGGTGTTTGTAAAAAGGTGTGTTGATAAGGGAAGAAAGAGGCCGAAAGTTCAACAACTGCGATTCCATAATAAATAAACAAAACGAATGTAGAAAACGGCAGCCCCTTACAGAAGACTGCTACACACACATTAACCTAAAAACATAACATGTCCAGGCCTGGTCTTCTTTCTTTCTTCACTGTTGCTCCCGTGAGAGATCCTTGCCACAGTGTGCAAGGGCAAGGATATACACAAGCATACATGCAACAAAGTGATTGTCTAGTGAGCATTCCAGGAGTTCTGAATTGACACCAGATTTGGACTTGCAATGGACTTGGTTTTTGCTTGATTGTATTCAAAGTTGGTAGTTGGATTCAGCAAAAGTGGGACATCGGGTAAGGTGAGGCAAATAAGCTTAATAGTCAATTGCCCTTTAAATCCAATCTAAAAATGTATCTCTGACATCATCCTGGTGGATGTGATCAAGCTTTAACATCTAACTGATTTCAGCCTATGTGTTACCCTGGTTTTACAAGGTGTCTAGCTGAACCATGCCAGTCAAGCTGACGTGGTCGAGATTAACCTGCACACCTTGATCAAGTTGGTGAAGAGTGGCAGATCACCTTAAACCTGAAACAAAACAGCTACCAGGTTACAAAAACCAGCTTAAACTAATATGACATTGCTTTTCCAACAGAAACCTGACTGTTATTTATCACTTTCTATATACGGAAATGCATTTAATGTATTTCAATTGCAGCAAACATATTTTCAAAAGGCCTAAATTCATTGTTTCACTTTTACTGATGACCTTAAAAGTTAAAGTCGATCACTGTCAAATAGGAATTACATTAAATATGATTTGAATACATTCACATTTAGGAGGGCTGTCTGTGGCATCACAAATCCCTGAGGGCTCAGTTATCCATAATAAATTTACCAAAAATCTGTTCCACTTTTGAATACTCACTCTATTAAAAAAAAAAAACAGAGTGATTTCTAAAACATCTGCAAATGTAATGTAGACAAACTAGCTGTCAAGTTGTATAGGATCCAATAAAAAACGAAAAACTGCATCCATCACTTATTAGCCTACTGCAGTGAAATAAAAAAAAAAAAACTGAAACATCTTACCACACTTTTTTTGACCTGTTCTTCATTACTATCCATCACAGCATCATCAATGCATGTGGACCCTTGCGGTGCAGGTTTATGTTGAGACTGCACCAATTGGGAGAGTGACGGTTTGGAGCTGACGGTTCTTTTCAGCATCTGGATCTCCGCACCGAGCGACGCTGCTGCTGCTGCCGCCTCACCGACACTCTGCTCCCGCACGCCGCAGCGCGTCCTCCCGCTGTCACCGTCATCCAGAGCTGTCGCTGCGCTGGGCAGATTGGGTTGTGACGAAGACATCGCTCGGTCCAAACCATTTAGTCGTTTCTTTTTAAATATCCAAAACCCACTTTCTTGCTTTCTCTCCTTTTTGCCCAGTTTGGGGCTGCCAGTGAGTTTGGCTTTGCCGTGGAAGGATTTCCACAAGCCCCGCTGATGCTGATGGGATGGAGGAACATCATCCATGTCCAGTTTCCCTTCCATATGATCTCTCTGCAGTCTGCTGCTGTGTCCCAGTCAGATGTTTCTGTCAGGTTATGTTAAAAACATGCAAACCAATGCAAATGGCATTTACTTCAGTGTTGTGCTCAGCAGGACATGTTGAGTGTTAATAACGTGTTTGATGCGGAAGTAGAGTGATGGAGAGGCATAAGTTCCTCCACACCACATCTGCAAACCTTTATGTTTCATAAAACAAGATCGTCCCCCAGCCTGTAGCCCTTATCCACGCCCAGTATTTAAAAAAAGTTGCAGTTACCCATACTTCATAAATACTGTAGGCTATGTCTCATGCATGAGGTGTTCCTGCCCGCCGAGCTTTTATTTACATGCAATTCTGTTAAACTCCTCCTACGCCGTGGTATGTTAATCTGATACGACGTGATCAAAGAATGTTCATATCATAATGCAAATGTGTATGTTTTTACCACAAGATAAACTTGTGACTGGCACATTTTACGCACAGTGTACTTGCACACCCTGGTGGATCGTGTTTTTTGTGAACTACTAGACCTTGAACAAAACCGTTCTCGTTCACATTCCATTCAAAGACAGCGTTCAAAGACTGATTGTAGCGCGAACCAATAGCGTTCGACTGCGGGTTATGGAAGGAATATTTGATTGGTTGGAACTGCCGAACGAATACGCCCTCTTTGCTGGGTTTCTAAACGGGTTCGTGATCCGTGAATGAACGTTCGTGTGGATTTTCTGCTAGTTAACAAAAGGAATGGAAAATTATAGGCCAATTTGCTTTGTTGTAATTTGTGAGGGATGCGTATGATGTTAAAAAATCTTTCTAGATTTTCTTTTAACAGTTGTTTTACTCGACGACTTGGAGTGATTACTGTTGTCCCACTGAACGAATCTTTCGAAAGATTCGAGTCACTGGGATGATTTAAACCCCCCACCTTTAGCACATGCATTTTAGTTTCAACATACTTTAAATTATACTTTCCAACTGTTTGCAGAGGTGTAAAGTCCAGGGGTCAGAAAGTAAAAGTCCTGCCCTATATTTATTCCACCCATGAACTCAGCCAGCTGATTTCACTAATTAGTTCTATCTCATGGCTGAAAAGCTAATTAGCAAATCCAGGTGATTGGGACTTTTACTTTCTGATCCTGGACTTTACACTTCTGTATATATTAATACATGGTGATGTACCGAAATAACATAGGCTTCCATGAAATGTGAATTTGGAAATGAGCAATCAAAAAAAAAAAAAAAAAAAAAAATTAACAATGATGAAAAGATGTACAGATCAGACAGGCTCTACCACAGAGGATGTTTATTTGTCAAAGGAATTATGACAGATGGTGCATTTATCATGCTCATAGGAATAGCTTGAGTAAACACATACAGGCCATACAAATCAATATCTCAGTGCATCCATCTAAAAACCAACAACAGGTGATATTAAAATATCTCAGAGCCTTTTTACTGATAAAGATGGTCTGATATCTATTTTTATTTTTTAAATATTACAAATAATTTGGTATTTTAGAGCTGGAGCAGCTGTCTTAAATGGCATTTCTGTCAGGACCACTATCGTCAAATACGATTGACAATTAGCATACAGTTTGGATTGGCGGTATGGTTCTGTTCTGGGCGAGAACTCCCTGCGCATCCATGCAGTCTAGCTTGGATACGAGTAGGGAGAGCAGCAATAACCCCCCTTGGGGTAAACAGAACCAACATGAATGTATGCAAATATATTTAATTCAAGATTTTAAAATACAACATAATTCGAGAATTTATTCTGATTCAAGGGGAATCAGAATGCCAAATCTTGACTGGGCGAGAGGAGGAGCTGGGGATGGAGGAGGGTAATTCGCTCCTGAGAAACGCGATAGCTGCTGATAATACCGAAGGAGCTTATCATATGTATACAGTGATAGGCGTCGTATTCCTATAGGTAGATGTGGATCAGCTGAGAGTCAGCTGATGCGAGCTTGACTAACGTGACCTGCCAGAACTAACGCTACGCTTGATATTATAACCAGAATTATACAAGTTGTCAAAAAGAATTACTTTTTTATGTGCAGTTGATAAAAGAAAACAAACATGTTTGATCTGAGAAAATTCTCTTTAACATACAGCAAAGTTTGCAACTGAAGGGTGCTCTGATTAGGCCTTCAGAGACAAGTAAATCAATAAACAATTAAAAAATAATTAAGGTTTAATAATACTGTTAAAGGGTTTGCTATTAACAGCAAATGTTGATACTTCGTAACTGCGTAAACCTCGTTCAAAATGTAATGACTTTGTTGGTATAGCTGCTTCAAAAGTAGAAAATCACTCAAATGTTTAGTTTTCCACAAGCAAATCGGCACACACACCCGCGCACACGCTAATTACTAAAAAATAATTTTTAAAATGAGATAGAAACAGGTCACACAAAAAAATAGAACAAGACAGAACATTTGCCATGTCTACTGTGAATAAAGCAGTCTTTGCCATGGAAACAGTCATACAGCATCACAGACTGTACAAAGTGTGAAAATGAACGAATCACTAAATCATTTAGCTAAACTAAATATTTCTACTTGAGCCTGGTTTTAAATATCAGGCTCAGAAGTGACCCTGTTAACCGCAGTGCTCAACACATGCATTCATATCTGTGTATTGTGTTTTAACATACAAATACATTTGTGTGATTGTTTGTTTCACTACTGCATATCCTTCAGTGTGATGTAAAAATGTTATGTGTCTGCTTGCAGACAAGCAGAAGTATAAATCAGCCGTTTCTGTGCAGGAATAGATTCACAGGTCCTGTTCATGCATCTGCTGTTGCATTTTCTGAAGCATCTCCTGCATCCTCCGTAACTGTAAGGGACAAAGTGAACAATATTAGGCAGATTCAGCATTTGCAAATGTCAAAAAAATACTATTTTCCTGACTAGCTTTGTGCTCAGGGACACATTTAGAAAGTTAAAGGGATAGTTCACCCAAAAATGTAAATTTTGTCATCATTTACTCACCCTCCAAACCTGTATGAGTTTCTTTCTTCTGTTGAACACAAAAGAAGATATTTTGAAGAATGTTGGTAATCAAACAGTTGATGGACCCCATGACTTCCATAGTAGGAATAAAATCCATTGAAGTCAATGGCTACAGTCAACTGTCTGGTTACCAACATTCTTTAAAATATTTTCTTTTGTGTTCAACAGAAGAAAGAAACTCACACAGGTTGAGGGTGAGTAAATGATGACAAAATTTTCATTTTTGGGTGAACTATCCCTTTAAGAAATGAAATAGCTAGATTAAGCAGGACTGCTGACCTCTTCATCCTTCATCTTTATCAGCTTTTCTGTCTCTACGTCAGGGGTGGACAGTGGTAGTATCGGGATGGGACTCTCCACGCGATTATCCTGGGTCAGTTTGCTGGTGAAAACAGAACATTTCATAAGTGAACTGAGTAGTTTTTCCTATTGTGTTTAGTAATATATTTGGAAAAACCATTGTGACTTACCTTGTCATTTGCTGTATGCACTGCGCCCTGTAGTTTTCATAGTGCACGTCACACGTGATGTCTTTCAGGTCGTGCATGTGTGAGCGAATCAACATGGTCCTCAGCTTGACGAAATCACAATGGGACTGATTGTCCACTGTGACGAAAAGGGGGTTGAAATTGATCTAGTTGGTTAATTATATACATTTGAAGTCTTACGTTTGATGTATGTAAAGAGTTTGTCTTGTGCCAAAATGTAGAAATGTAAAATGCAAAATGTGTTGTGTTTTTGGGAGATATATATGTGTTTTATTCTTTTATTCTCTTTAGAATTTTTATTTTTATTTTATTTATTTTATTAGTATATTATATTTGTACTTTGTTTAATGTTGCACTGATTAGATTGCATCCAAATTTCGTTATACAATACGTGTATAATGACAATAAAGATTCTATTCTATTCTATTCTAGATATTCAAGCACAGATTTGTACTGACCTTCCACAATGCCCCATGGGTAAAGTCTCCCTCTCACCCGCTGACCTTTGACCTCCACTATTGTGTTGCTTCCAATCACAGCAAATGGAGTGCTCTCCTAAAAGCACAAAACATAGAGAGTTATATTTCTTGCTTCTAAGTTTGAATACTTTTAGGCCTGGTTTCACAGACAGGGCTTATTAAGCCAGGATTAGGCCTTAGTTTAATTAGGACATTTAAAAAAGGCTTTTATAAATGTGCCTTTAAAAAAAACATTACTGGTGTGCATCTTGAGACAAAACAATGGCACTGACATATTTTAAGATATATCAGTGTAAGTTGCTTTCAGTTAAAACAGCTCAAACATGCATTTTAGTCTGAGACTAGCTTAAGCCTGGTCTGTGAGACCGGGGGTAAAGTTTACATTAGTTAGTTAGTTAGTCAGGTTCTCCAGTAAGAGTTGAGTTTATAGCAATTTTTTTGAAGATTTTGACAGGGTTTAAGCTAAATCTTTAAAAAACGTAGGTTACTTGAAATAAATTAAACGTTAAATGCAAATTACGCTTATTTTATTTCAGCTAGTTGCAACCAGACATCAGCCTTGGATGGAACAGAAAACATAATTTTTCATGTTGAATCATTAAGTACTCATGCATCCATTTATAAGTCATAAAACGGACCTTCAGCTCTCGGTCCTGTTGCTTGAGCTCCTCGTCCTCATCGGAATCACAGTCTGGGAACTGGTACACTTTGATTCCGAACTTCTCAATCTCCTCTCTCACCTTGAATAGAAGGATCAAAAACATTCGTTACGTCAGAAGCCCTGACACTATCGAGCAAGGACACGCTGTGCGTATGAATGTGAACTGAGCGTGTGCATGTATAAACAGGCTGAGGTGGAGGTGGATCTGCTTTACCCTGTCCTTCATCTTCCTCATCTCCGCTGGCGTCAGACAGTCAGCCTTGGAAATGAGTGGAACCACGTTCACTTTGTCCTGCAGAGCCTTCATAAACTCCACGTCCACGGGCCGCAGCCTGGGAGGAGAGTAGACAGATATATACACCTGACGCAATATGCCACGACGCAAGTGTTTTTTGCTAGTTTCAGCCTGACACAATTATCATTTTCACGTTCTGCGCCACGCTGTTTAAATAGCAAATGCATTTGCGCCCATTTGTGCGACCTTTGGCGTGCTGGTCTGAAAATGAGGTGTGTTCTGCTGCATTGTTGGCGCATTGCTATTCTGAGGCAACAGAAATAGACTGCGCCATTGACCATCTGAAACCTGGTCTAAAGTCAATGGCGCAGTCTATTTCAGTTGCCTCAAAATAGCAACGTTTTTTTTTTTTCTATATTTAAAGAGATGTTTTTTTGGTATTCAATGGCGGGTCCACAACGCACGTCCACTTTGCTTACTACACACACAGGCACGCGCAGCAGCACACAAACATTTTTAAATAAGGATTATAATGTACAAGATATTGTGTACATAAAGATATGGTGGAATCCGGCTTGTCCCGTAGATGTTCTGCTTGCTCGCTTTAACCTCGTGGACGAGAAGATCCGTTTGCGCTCTAGAGAAGCGTTCAGTCTTTCCACTTGCAAATTCCGTCATCTAAATAGCGAATTCGTCATGGCGCGAGCACAACTGGCTTTTAAAGGGAATGGGAGATGAGACTCTGATTTGTTTATTGCACGTTACATCCAAAACACACCCATTACTCATTATGAGAATAGGGACAACCCTTTAGACCATGCGCTGGAAGCGCCGACCATTTTCCCGTCATTAAACTAGCAAAAGTGGATTCGGACACACGCCCTAAGTGCACTTGCGCCGTGCGCTTTAGACCATGCGCTTAGATCGTTAAAATAGGGCTCATAGAGTCAGGCATATTACCCATGGCCAAATGGAGGGATGAAGTACAAGCAGCAGTGAACACGATTATCCTGGATGTTCTTCCTGTTTAAGCCACTTTCATCCCGAAAATACTGTTCAAACTGCTGGTCAATATAGTCAGTATTGGCCTTCCAGCTGCAGGGTTGAGAGAAAAGTGTCAGATTAGCAGAAAAACTACCAATAATTGAATGAACAAATCTGTGGTAAACTCTAAGTACGTACGTACCTCTCCGTATTATTGACAGCGTCTCCAAAACCTGGTGTGTCTACAATGGTCAGTTTCAGCTTAACGCCCTTCTCCTCAATGTCAACGGTGTGTTTGATGATCTCCACAGTCTGATTGATACGCTCTAATCAACAGAATACCTATTTGATGACTTTATTTAAATTGCAGTAAAATTTGTGAGCATGGGAGTAGAAATATACCTTCAGCATTCAGGAGTTTCCTGTCCTTGTACAGATCTGTGAGGAACAAGCTGTTGATGAGGGTGGACTTTCCAAGACCAGACTCCCCTGGAAAACATGGAGTTTAAACATTCAGAAATGCATGTATGGCCCAGATACATTGAGATGTCACACTCATGTGGTCGAGGCACGATTGAATTCTGTCATCTCTCCGTAATCTCCATATAGTGAAAAAAACCTAGACTAAAATGTATTTAAAATATATTTATTTCGTACTATGTAGCCTATAGTACAAATCTATTAACATATTTATTGACATATCACTTAAGATTTACTGATATAAATATTATAATTAATCTTCATTGCACAATGAACATTTCTTAATATTAAGCCTAACATGTGTTTTAAAATCACTATTTGTAAGGATATCATGACCACTGTATAATATTAATCGTTAAATGTAAGATATTTAAAGTGTACCTAAAGTATACTTGTAATAGTTCTATTTAAACACAATCAAATATACTTATGTATATCTTTAGTTGGACCTCAGCACTATTTCTGGATAACTAAAGTGCATTAAGTACAAAATTTGTTGTTCCAATTAAGCAAACTTTAAGTATATCAATTTAGTATACCAACAGTACAATTGCAGGGTATTTATATTAACTACATAAATATGTAAATGTTTTTCTAGTATACTTAGCATAACATTTTCAAATACATTTTGGTATATTTATTTTTCACTAGGGCTGAATCATTAAAAGTGGCAAAAATACTTTTTACTTCCTGTTTTGGTGATAAGCAGTGTTGTTTATATATTATTTATATATTATCATAGTATTCAGTCATATTTTGCGTATTTTTATATTTTCAGCTTTCATTTAATTTCATTCAAGTAATTTTGTGACTTTTTTATATTTCTATTTTGCTTTATTTTATATTTATTTTAGTCATTTTAGTAATTGAACTTAAACTTATTTTATTTCAAGGGAAGATTTTTTTCAAGTCAGCATGAAACGGAAGTTGCAATAATCTTTTCTTCTTCTCCATTGTGGCAGCTTCTGGAATGAGGAAAAAATTTACGGCAGGACTTGATTTTGTCTATCAGGAATTGATTGGATCGTTGGATTGTTGTGGTTTGATATTGGATGATCTCAGTTTGCCCCGCCCTCACGCCTGTCATTGCAAGAAGCATGTAATATTAGTCTCAGGTTTCCCCAGAATGTGTCTGTGAAGTTTCAGTTTAAAATACCCAACAGATCATTTATTATACCTTGTTGTTATTGCCCATTTAAGGAGTGGAAGGGAAAACATGCTGTTTTCTACATATATCTTTAAATGCAAATGAGCTGCTGCTCCCCGCCCCGCTTTCCAGAAGAGGGCGGAGCCTTTACAGCTCATGCTTCGGATACTCTGACAACAACAAAAATGAAGAATATCACATAGCCAAAATGTCAGAAATTTTCAGTAGTGTTGTTCAGCCTTACATCGGACACTGATGGAGAGACTCAGTTACAACTTTTAGAAATGCAACTGGACGATTCTGAATGGTTAGGGAATACATTTATGTAGCTGTTGTGGCGTTAAATGGATTCAGCTCATAGCATGTACCATCATGTAAATCAAAAAAATTTCAGAAACAACTTTTGTTTAAATCCAGCATTGAACTGACCCTCGTTTGTGAAGCAGTCTGGCGTAAAATGATTTGGCAAAATTTATAACACTTTAACGACTTTCTTTGGCATGTTACCTTCATAAATGAAATTCAACTACGGTGTCCTCAGTGGCTCAGATGCTGGGAGTCTTTGGAGACTCTTATGTTCATTGGTACATCCAATAACAGAACATTTGTAATGTTTTTTTGGTGCAGACTTTGTATATCTCCAGCTGCTACGGTGAGGAAACAGAAATGGACGGACCACTGCGGCTCACTCAGGGCGGGATCTATGCTAATAGGGCAGATCGTCACCAGTCATGGGCGGGGCTTCTGGAACCACTCGTTTGGAGAGACTGTTTATGATTCATGGGGATTATTAAAAAGGAGTGGGTGGATTTGTACCATTATAAGCTGGTTGTTTATACACACTGCGGACACACATCTGTGTTCTAACACCTAATAGGTCCCAAGTTTTTCATCCAATATTTATGTTTTATTTCAGCTTAATTTCAATGACGGAATACAATATTTAATAGTTCTAATTTTAGTTTTAGTTAACAATAACAACACGGGTGATAAGGAAACTCACCTGCCACCATGAGTGTAAAATCAAAGCCTTTTTTGACCGACTTCCTGTGAACCTGGTTTGGGAGGGTGGCGAAGCCGACATACTCTTTTTCCTGAGAAATTGGATTATAATGGCATAATATAAAGGGTTAGTTCCCCCAAAACTGTGTAATTAATTTCTCGCCCTCGTGTAGTTCCAAACCCGTAAGACCTTCGTTCATCTTTGGAACACAAATGAAGATATTTTTGATGAAATCTGAGAGATGAAATCTTTCTGTCCAATTGACAGTAACGTCACTGCAACTTTCAAGGCCCAGAAAGGTAGTAAAAACATTGTTAAAATAGTCCATGTGACTACAGTGGTTCAACTTTAAGGTTATGAAGCGATGAGAATACTTTTTGTGCGCAAAAACAAAACAAAAATAACGTTACTCATTATGAGAATAGGGACAACCCTTTAGACCATGCGCTGGAAGCGCCGACCATTTTCCCGTCGTTAAACTAGCAAAAGTGGATTCGGACACACGCCCTAAGTGCGTGACATTGTGACGTGACATGAACGAATTCAATGTCATTCTTCTACGCTGTTGACGTAGTGTAAAGAGCTTCACACGCATGTGTCTTGGTACTCACATGACCAGCGTCGGCCAATAGTGAGCCTACGTTCTAACGCAGAACCAGGAAGCACTGCTCTCTTTACACTACGTCAACAGCGTAGGAGAATAGGGCTGCACGATATTGGAAAAAAAATTACATTGCGATATTTTTTTCCCAACGATATATATCGCGAGCCATCAATCCAGGCTAAAGTCAATAATTACCATTCCATGTTATTAATAATTTCACTAATAAGCAAGCTTCATTACAAGTGACAAAAAGGCCACGTAGGCTAATATTTTATTCCAGAAACATATTTCTCTCAGAATTTCGGTGAACGTTCTATACAGGACCTAACGTTCTTCAGGTTCTAGGCCCCGAAAAATTATGTTTTCTGTGCTGATTCAGTGACGCGTTCATGTAAACGGCACCTAGAACCAGCAAAAGTAATGATTATTAATAGTATGTAAAATATTATAATGAAACATTTTAATTGTTGATTAATAAACAAGTGTTTTCTGTAAAGATGTAGTTGACAATAGCCTACTGACTCGCGATCTTCGCAGCAGTGACCGGGAGAAATGCACTTTTCATACAGATTAATTTTTAATTTTTTTTATTCTGTAGATAATAGTTATATTTCTATTTTTTTTTTTTATGTTATTTTTCGGTGTGTGAGGCGAGTAGGCTACCTTTTATGCTGAGTTTCGGTTCATGGATGATAGCTTAATCTCCAGTTCAGGCGCTGGCTGCTATATTTAATTTTTAGGCTATTTATTAAATCCAGGAAATTGGATAATGAAATACTGATTAAAATTAAGATACAATTAATACAAAACGAAATTCGTTTTAAAGAAAGGCTTTGTGCTTTCTGTTTGAGGTCTCTGTGAAAGTTTTAAAGCAGTCTTTTAGTGCCGCTTTCATAACGGCCGCGTGACGAGTCCATAATGTCACGTAACATTGTTTTTTTCCTCATAAATGCGAACACGAAACGACTTTTTTTTTTAAGACAACCATCCACAACTTAATAACACTCCAGCAAAGTAGCCTACCTCTTTTTGGTCAACATCCTCCTTTTTGTAGACGAAATAGGCTAGTCCCAAATAGCTGATTTTGACTTTTTTTGCGGCGGATCCTCTTCGTCGCGCATTTTTAGCTATAGGATTGCCAGTGAATGTTGGCTGTGAGCGGTGAGCTGCGGCACAGCGAACCAATCACTGTGCAGGCACGCGGAACGCGTATGTCACCCCAGCAAAAAGCCATACAACAAACTGGTGTTTACTGTGTGCTACCCTGGTGCTACCGTTCTCTTACACTATGGGTGCTACTAACGTAAAGTTACCCTTCACATCGCATGTTCCGGCGATGTGACTATCGCTCATTCGCACATCGCGATGTCGATGTTAAAACAGAATATCGTTCAGCCCTATAGGAGAAAGACATGGAGGAGAAGAGATTGTTGAATAAAGCTGTTATTTTGGAGGGGTTTTGTGCACAAAAAAGTATTCTTGTCGCTTCATAACATTAAGGTTGAACCACTGTAGTCACATGGACTATTTTAGCGATGTTTTTACTACCTTTCAGGGCATTGGAAGTTGCAATGGTGTTGCTGCCTATGGCTGGTTCAGAAACTTCTCAGATTTCATAAAAAATATCTTAATTTGTGTTCTGAAGATGAACGAAGGTCTTACAGGTTTGGAACGACATGAGGGTGAGTAATTACTATCAGAATTTTCATTTTTGGGTGAACTATCCCTTTAATAATACAATGCTAATACTACCACATTAATTTCCATATCAAAACAACTGTACAGTATGCAAAAAATGGACATAGGCAAGCCAAATCATGTGATAGCTGAAGGGATAAAAATGAATCCAAGCGCCCCACCCCCAACCTTCACAGCCAGCCTGATGTATGCCACACGTGCTACATTACTAGGGCAATCCCACAATTCCTGCCATGTTTCATTGTGCTTAGTGAGTCTGTGTGGGAGCGGTCATGCCTGAAGGCTTCACGGTCCATATTTCAAATATTACATAATTTATTCTATTATATAAAACCTCTCTGCTGTCATATATAATCATTATGCTTGGTTTGCATCACAAATATGCAAATGTGGTCCTGTTTATTGGTCCAATTCATCTTAGAGAACAGCAGAGTATATTCAAATCTCTAGGAAAGGAATGGATGTGCATGACCGAATGGCCAAGTTTGAATCTGTGTTTGCATTCAAACACAAACACAATAAGACTTATTATTAGTAGAGTTTGCTTTTGAGATTAAATAAAATAGCAAGTTTGGATCAGAAAGTGGAGGTCAACTACTTCAAATCTGTCTTTGTACAATAGACTCCTGCTTGGCTTCATCTTCAGGATTGTTTGGCCTGTCTGGAGAGAGGTTTATCCTCACCTAGGGCCATGGATATTGGATTTGGCTTTCAAGCACACTTGGCAACAGTCTCAGTCATTGGAAAGCGTGTGCATTCGTGGGCGTTCACAGAGAACTAACGCAAGAAATGAATTGGATGTTTCCTAGTAGAAAGAGGCATTAGCTTTACTTTCATCAGTTGTCCAGAACGACTGACAGTTCGCCCTCAGGTGGACACACGGAGAGCTAAGTGCACATTTAGACATTTCCTAAGCCAGTGCACAGCAGACCACATGAACATCAGCTTAACTCACACTTCTTAAGAGAATGTGAAATAATTTAAAAGAACAGACTATTATTTTATTATGCATTATTTTGCATTGTGACTTTATATCTCTAATATTTAAACACAATTCTCATTATAGTAATGTGTATTAGTGTCACAATGCAAATAATCTAATTTGCAATCAAACATGATTCGTTTTCTTTTCAGCAAAATGCAATTTATTACTTTTCTATATGGTGTTGGAGGTGGAGTATGGCCTTTCTTTTAAGATCAACGCATGACGCATATAATTTAAAATAGTTATGCAATTAGATTCAGTGACATTTAATGAAAACTTTAAGACAGTGGCTAATGATGATGGTATCAGCATCGTTCTCATTGTTCTCAAATGATGCAATGGATGCAATTCTCCTGCTGCTTTACAGTGAGGTTAAACAGAGACATGTGAAATGTGGGACACTGAAAGCAGGCGGTGAGGATTAGTTTCATGCATCTCTGAAAATGGACAGCATCCATGAATTTGATGGAAGAGATATTTGCAGTCCTTAAATAACTGATCAGATATACAGAATATGATATTTCGGTGTTCTTTGTTACTCTCCTAACCAAACAGCTGTAGATAGAAGCTGTGAGTGATGATGATGCAGGACCGCTATTCATAGCACTGTCCCAGAAATATGCATGCTCACAGATGTGGATTAACCCATGTTAAACTCATAGAAATGCAGCTCACTATTAATATTGATGATTACAGACAATAAAGCATGCTTACCTCTCCATCCTCTGTTGTGTGATGTGAAATGCCCGCAGCAGGTGAAGGATGCAGACGCCCATTCAAGCGTTGAGAAATCCACAACGATTGATGCAAACAGACACATTACATTTCCTTTATTAAATTCCGCTGATATTTCAGTCACATACCGTTAATACTTCCCACATCTTACCTGATTTCACCGTTCGGCTCTTGTACCTGGCGCTGCTCGTCATCCCGACCGCTTTCGGAACGCGAAATCCCAAACCACTATGGAGAAGGCTTGCTCATTAATATTCATTTTGCCAGCCTTCTGATTGGACGCTCTATTTAAATACTGCTGCTATTGGACGGCCACCACGCAACTGCATAATTACGTAATTAATATTCATTAGAAGAGGTTTAGCCATAGTAGGTTTCATATTGTGGCTTTCAGAACAGCTGGAATAATTATGATGCTGCCGAATGCGAAGGGGAACAGTACCTATATCTGATCATATAGGGCCAACCATTTAAGAATTAATTTCATTGATCACATACAACTGATAATAAATCGATATTTAGGCCTACATAAAATAAAGACCATGTGATTTACAAATACTGAAAGGATGTATTAATAAATAAACGGACACTTTCAAAATGACCAATAATTCGACATACCTACAGTGTTGCTGTATTTAATTATTTAGTTAAATATAAAATAATAATAATAATTGATTTAAAAATAAAAATAATACAGTTCTGATGTTGTTTTAACACAGAGTCGCATGGTGGCAGTATAACGTCATATCCAGACTCGTTGGTAGTTCTCCATAATGGTTTGAATGAATGGATGTATGTGAGAGCCTTTGAGTGCTCAAATTATCTAGGTCATGTATGTAATGTATTCTCATGGATTGTGATTTTCCTCATAGAGGACAAAGTGGAAAGGAAGATGTCTGGTGAGAAACACAATAGTGAGACCCTGCTCTGTAAAAACTGCCCAGGAAAGATTGTGACAGGTTACCAGGCCCGACTATAGGGAATTGTTCCTCTCTGTCAGAAACGGAGCGGTTTGTTTATTCTAAAAACACAGCAAAGGCCGCTTAAATTAGGAACATGCTGACATTGTAACTTTGTTGGAAAAAAAAAAAAAAAAAAACGAGGTAGGCCAGTGAATGAATGTGACCTGTATTGAGAGAGACATTTCCTCTGAGCGTTTAAAGTTGGTTGAGGAAATAATATTGGTATATCTAAAGAAACTGCTGGCCACTGAATTGAAAACATGCTGATATTTTAATCAACCTATATTTGATAGCTACTGTTACAATTAAGGCTGTCGATTATGTGTTGATTTGGTGCGATTAATCATGAAAAAATTACACGTTACAATTATTACTGCTTTTACCTCACGCCGTCCCGGCCCAGACCAGTACGCCATCTTACATTGCATGTAGTTTAGTGAGGATCTGGTCAACTACGTTAGAAACATGTCAGACCATTTCAATGGAAACTTAGCTGTGTCCTCAAACAAAAGACCCTCCTTTGATCCATTATAGAAGGTTTCAGCACCCCTTTTCTGCTATAAAATCTGATCCAGAGGAGACTTTTCTTACATCAGTCTGGATAATTTGATGGGATCAGGAAGGAGGGTCTGCACTACAGTGTATGATTCATGCAGCCTCATATTGCTCAGCAGCTTTCTATTACTCTTCCATAGCTCAAGAGACTTAAAGGAATAGTTCAACTAAAAATTATCCCATCATTTACTCACCCTCAAGCCATATAGGTATATGACTTTCTTCTTTCAGCCGAACACAATCAGAGTTATATAAAAAATATCCTGGCACTTCCAAGCTTTGTAATGGTAGGCCTATTGAATAGTGTCAGAGTTTTTGAAGCTTCAAAAAGCACATCCATCCATCATAAAAGTAAACCATATGACTACAGTTGGTTAAAAATGCCTTCTGAAGCGAAGCGATGGTTTTTTGTAAGAATAATATCCATTAACATTCTTACAAAAACCTATCGCTTTGCTTCAGAAGGCATTTATTAACCAAGTGGAGTCGGATAGATTTATTTTATGATGGATGGATGCGCTTATTGGAGCTTCAAAAATTCAATGCCATTACAAAGCTGGGAAGAGCTAGGATATCAAGTATCAACTTATCTCCTGAATAATGCAAAAATTATTTCATATCTTGACAAGGAGAAAATAAATCACAATTCCTGACGTATGGCATAGAGTTAAAAATGTGGATAGCATTAGATAATTTAGTATTGGAAAAAATATATTTATTTCTTCAGGAAAAAATTAGAGAACATGAGAAGCAAAAGTCTAAATTGGTTCTCCAGATAATCTCATTGATGTTTAGAAGAAAAAAATTATATATTAAAGAGGTCTTGTGCTTGATTTTTCTACTGCCAGGTTTGCGTTTGGCAAGATCTTTTTTATGTTTTTGAAAGAAGCCTTTCATTTGGCATTTATTTGATCAAAAATAAAGTAATATTGTTGAAATATTATTACAATTATTTTACATGGAAAAGCTACATTTTCACATTATCCTTCAGAAATCATTCTAATATTCTGATTTGCTGCAACAGAAACATTATAATTATTATTATCAATGTTGAAAACATTGTGCTGCTTAATATTTTTGTGAAAACCGTGATACGTTTTTTAAGCACTTAAATAGGAAGTTAAGAGAACAGCATTTGTTTTGAAATAGAAATCTTTTTTTATATAAATCCCAAGTTCCATCATGAAACTCTAGATGGCGCAGGCTGATGGGCCCTTCATGCCAGCTGATGATACTTACACCGTTAACTACTTGGCACAAGCTGATTGGTTCAAGTCGCATCTGTAGCCAATGAGCTTGCTGCTCAACATTTAAATGGCTGGTTACCATTCACAATAGAAGTTGAATAAATTAATATACTGTATGAATTTCTTTCCAACAAAAATCTTTTGAACGTGTTTATATTATGAAGCAGTGTGACATTCATTTGTTATAATACACATAAGCATTGTGGATTTCATCTGTTGTTGCAATGAAAAAGTACCCTGGAAATCCAGAGTTCTCGCGAGAGCACAAGTTGAATTTGCTCAGCGAGTTTACTCTGGTGTCGAGTAATGATGCTCATTAAATATGCCCTTGTGTCCAAGCTGCACCAATCACATCGGGTTATCTGATATAGGCGGGCCAGAGGCGAGCTAAACCGATGACGGCAGCGCTGTGACGTCGAAGTCATTAGTAACCATTGCAAGATGGCTATGGATGAACACCAGTTGTTTGAAACGGCATTGGCCGCTACAATGAACGAGTTAGACTTGGCTTTTTATCTAAAAGAGGAACAGAAGACGGCGCTCGAATCGTTCCTTTGCTGTTTTGCCAACCGGATATGGCAAGAGCCTAATATACCAGTTAGCTCTGCTGGTAGTTAAGCGTATGGGGCTTATTGTTGTGATTGGTCGTAGTGTTATCCAATTGCGTGCAGTGAGATTTTCAAATGCACACTTGGTGCCGCCCCTCGAGCTGGCCGATTTTCATTAGTCGACGCCAGACCATTAATCTTTCAGATTTAGGTCTGGATTTCCAGGCTAATGAAAAAGTCTTATCAAACCAGACGTTTGCATATAGCGTTATATGATCTAAAGTTAAGAGTTCAACATGTGTATCTGGTATAACTTTCAATGGCACCAGAGTTAGCCCAATAAAGCATACTGAAAAAATGAGAGGCATATCTAAACGATCTGTGGTTTGTAATCAGCTCTTCAGCCAAAGAGTTTCTTTTGTGTTATTAGTCTGACGAAAGCTGATAGTCATAAACAATGGTGCAACTAAACAAAAACATCATAAACACAGAGAGGCAGCTCTGCTGACGATCACTCATGCGTCCACACTAGCGCAGGGGCAAACTGGAGGAAAACAATGATGGGAAAATTGTGTAGGAATCATCCAGCTGCTCACCATGATCACCTTCCTGTGCTTCAGTGCTGGTTACACAGCAGCCAAACAATTAATGCTGCAATTAACAGGCCTCAGTTCCACATCTGAACAATCCCAGCACAGCTATTTGGCAATCACACAAGCATTGTTGTTGCATTTTCATTCTTCAATAGCCTCGCTAATTTACAATTCAGTTTTTTAATTGAAATCATGGCTCTGATGTCATCATGCTTTCCCGCTATTTCATCCGAGTATTTACAAACAGTTTCTCTTTCCCTGGAACAAAGGCCAGTGTTGCCAAGCTTTGTTGTATCGATCAAAATTGTTTACATATATCTACATCTTTACTAGCCTGGAAATCCAGACCTAAATCTAAAGGATTAATGGTCTGGCGTTGACTAATGAAAATCGGCCAGCTCGAGGGGCGGCACCAAGTGTGCATTTGAAAATCTCACTGCACGCATTTGGATAACACTACGACCAATCACAACAAGCCCCATAGTGGAGCTAACTGGTAGATTATACTCTTGCCGTATCCGGTCAGCAAAACAGCAAAAACGTCCTTCTTGCAAAGGAACGATTCAAGTGGCGTCTTCTGTTCCTGTTTTAGATAAAAAGCCAAGTTTAACTCGATCATTGTAACTCGCACACAAAGCCGTTTCAAACAACTGGTATTCATCCATAGCCATCTTGCAATGTTTACTAATGACTTTGACGTCACAGCGCTGTCGTCTTCTGTTTAGCTCGCCTCTTGCCCGCCTATATCAGATAACCCGATGTGATTGGTGCAGCTCGGATCGAGGGGCATATTTAATGAGCATCATTACTCGACACCAGAGTAACTCGCTGAGCAAATTCAACTTGTGCTCTCGCGAGAACTCTGGATTACCAGGGTACATCTTTACATGTACATATAGATATGGCTCGAGTCACTCCTTCAGTCAATGTAAAGGACCGTTCACACCAAGAACGTTAACTTTAAAAATAACTAACAATAACTTTATTAGCAGCTGCACCAACACAGATAACGTTGTATTTATTAAGCACGTATCTTTCTCATAGTTAGGCTATTGTTCACACCAAGGACAATAACTATAACGATATAGTTCTAAAAAATAATTCTAAATATAAAAGAATAGCAGAGTCCACACCACAACTTGGCTCGTTCACACCAAGAGCGATAACTATAAAAATAACTATTAGCGTACACACTAACGCACAATAATATTGTTATGTTTATTCTAAGCGCACTGCCGCTTTAAATGCTCGAGCTCGTTACAGCAGGATGGATTCTGATTGGCTGTCAATGTTTTTAATCGTTCATCAGCTGGAAAAATCGTTCTGGGGTGCGTTTCCCGAATGCATCGTTGGCCAACTATGGTCGCAAGTTCCGTCGTTACCAATAGAGTTCAATGGACATTGCGATGAACTTGCGACCATAGTTGGCCTGGCCAACGATGCTTTCGGGAAACAAACCCCTGAAAGTGATTCCAACTATATCGTTCCTACGTGCTGTTATCACTATGGTGTGGACTCTGCTATTCTTTTATGTTTAGAACGATTTTTAGAGATCTTTATTGTTATAGTTCTTGTCCTTGCTTGGCGTGACTGGACCTTTAATGATAACGAAAAACATATCATTGGAATCACTTTCAGAACGACTTTTTTTCAGCTGATGAACGACAGCCAATCAGAATCCATTCTGCTTTAAAGAGCTCGAGCTCGTTCTTGGTGTGAACGGATCTTATGTTTATTTTGTCGCTCATTTCATTTTATTGTTTGTGAGACAAATTTACTGTTATTGAAATAAATTTGTGAGACAAACGGACCTTTTTTTAAAAATATCGTTAATGCTGCACCTTAACAAGTGAAAAGTCTGATCACTAATAAAAGTAGCTAACCAACTAGCATTCTTATTTATTTGTGCAAACAGTTTACAGAAAAATTATGTGATCCAGCATCTCGTATAGGACATTATGTAACCTGGTAGCAGTGAAGATTACATAAGCACCACACAAAACATATGGATGTGTGCCAGTTGCAGTGACGCTGAAGCACCTTATTTGTTTCGTCTCAAAGTGCTCCAAGAAACACCACAGGATGGGCATGGAAGCTTTCTGAACGCTTCCTCCAATGGACAGCAACAACTGAGGCTCACAATAACTTTGCTTGGGAAACTGGCATCTCAGGAACACAGGGTTTGTGTTAAGCATCCATACAATAGCTCATTAAAGGTGGCTCGAGCGGCTACCACCTCGGTAAAGATGCCCGGTCCATGCAGGAAACGTTTATTGTTCTGTACAAGCTGTTTCTTTGTTTCTCTTCTCACGACGAACAATTGAAGCACGATGGGTGGGGGTTAAGGCAAACGTTTCTTTCTGTTCACGTAAAACCCAATTCAAACTGAAAGCTGGCAATGAATATTTCTACACAAAGAAAAACTCAAATAAACTTTTCAGATCTAATTATTATTATTATTTTTTGTAATCTTTATATATATATAGGCCTATATTTAAGTGCAATATATTTACTATTAGTTAGTAAAACACTGCCAGAAAATATGTTTGATCAATTTTAAGTTTTATTTAATAGAAAATAGAATTAATACAATTGTGTTAATACATTTAATGTAAGTACAAACATCAAATCTATGTCTTTATAATCAAGAAATGCTTTTGACATTTTACTATTCGTAGGAATTTGATAGTCAGCAAATCTAATTTCCATGAAATCTAACTCCCATTTCTACAGAAACCTCATTCTTAAAATATGTCGACTCAAAATTGATAGGCTCAGGAAATTTGAAGGAAACAGTGAGTCAGACGAGCACCACTGTGAGGGGGCCAGAAAGAACCAGTTTGCCCAGGGGCATAAATGAGTAATTCCCAGCTAAATATTGGATCAAGTGATAGTCATATTTGTGCAATGACTGCAAACACCATAGGAAGTACCTAAGTCATAATTCCTTCAGAAATGACAACATTAATGTACAAGATACAATCAGACCTGCTTCCTGGTGATAATGGACCTGGATATACTGCACTTGAGGAACACATTGTTCATTTGGTATAGCAGGTTTATAAACTAGCAAATCATGAAAGATGGGTGGGGTATTTTAAGTACTTCATGACTCTTAAAGTTTGGCATTTGATTATTCCAATGTGCAATTTGAATATAAACAAAACTCCCATTGGCATACATCACCTTGAAGCTTGCACATTTCACAAGCTCATTGTTTAACCATTTACTCATTACATTATCCATTAACAACTAGGCTATATAGCGTACAGTTTGGTTAATACTTTTAGTTAGCTACAAAAATTAAATAGCCTACGTTCACCCAGTTTATACTTTCACACTGCTTTAATATGGGTTTTCACATACAATTGCGTGTTACGTCCGAGCGTATGTGTGCTTGCTATGCTAGTCTGTCCGAAAATGCCTACCTTTAAAGCTACACTGTGTATTTTTTTAAGTTGATTCTTAGCAAAAAACACTTTGTTCTTTCAAAATGATATGTGCTCATTAATGTGTAATTACTTCTACCAACTAATCAAGTATTTTCGTAAGCGTAGAATCTGCCATTTAGAATACATACGAGCGAGTCGCTCGAATGGCGGCAGCCATGTTGCGCCTCCATCTTGAAAATACATTAGCCAAAGAGGGACATACCTGGAAATTCAAGCTTCGCCTTTCGCGTTTTTACACTCAGTGGCGCCGTGACGAATGCGAGGGGGAGATTACTCGCGACTGCCGGCAGATTTGAAATAATACGGCCACCGTAGTTAAAGCGCCCTGGGAATGGGAGGGGCTAGAAAGTAATATTCAGTTGGTAGTCATAAACAATTTCACCGCTAGACGGGAGAAAATCCTACACAGTGTAGCTTTAAATGTCAACATTATCAACATTAATAGAACAGGTTGAAAATCACAGGTTGATCGTCCCAAACACTTACGGTTTTAATGTAGCCTAAATGATATTTTGATGGTTTGATAAGTATGTAAATCTATGTTTTTATTTCCACCTGTTTAAGGTTACGCAATAATGAGCATTTTTGAATAAAGTCAAATATTCAGTTCAAGTGATGACAAAATCACTGACAACTGTTTAGAAAGCTTGTGAAAGATTAATAATATGAAAATGAATGGTTGGTTGGATAGTTGGATTCAGTATCACACTAGAACAATAGTCGTGAGGGAAATAATAAGACAGGACAGGATTTCCGCACTATACAACTCCATCCTTCCCCAGCCCACGTGACAGCATGGCTCACCTCAGCCACTGTTCGTCACCCGCGGGCTCATATTCTCAGCTGCTGTGGCCGGTGCCAAAGAACAAGGTCTTGATGCTTTGTTTCTGTGCTCACGTCCTGACTGATATTATGAGGCCCATTAGATACGTGTTTAAACCCAAACACCTGGCGTAGCCTCTGCCCTGAGCTCAGACTAGAGGAAACATCTGGAGAAAACATGCACATCAGCATTTTTTGTGCACTTCTGGTGCTAGGTGTCTGTCTGAACCGCACTCACGATTCTTGCTGAAAGTGATAAAACACATCGCCTCCTTGGAATGCTGGGACATCCGTGGCTAGTGCACAAGCTGAGATCAGCCTTGATTAACGCAGCGTTGTTTGTGTTCTTTTTAATTATACTTCCATTGTGGATGAGGGGCTGATTGTTCTCAGGAAATTACGCCAGTTATTAGCTGACCCTGTTTAATGTGTGTTCTGATTAAACGTGTACATCCATGTTGCATTTTTAAGAGAATATAAACATCAACAGGAAGTTGAATTGGAATGACAGGTTCTATCTATCTATCTATCTATCTATCTATCTATCTATCTATCTATCTATCTATCTATCTATCTATCTATCTATCTATCTATCTATCTATCTATCTATCTATCTATCTATCTATCTATCTATCTATCTATCTATCTATCTATCTATCTATCTATCTCTGTCTATGTGTTTCCATAGAACAACCTTTTAAAAGTTGTTGTTTTTTAAACCTTAAGGATTAACAATAGTAATGTATGCATTCTGGTCTGATTGTACATTTCCATTTCTCTGTTATCAAAAAACCCACTTTTCCTTCCGAATGGTATTTTCTTATCAGATTCCTCCCTATCTAAGTAGGTCACGAGGAATGTCTGTTCTTACGCTTTGCACAGATGCCACACTAAGCAAGGATACTTCAATGGTTGCAATTTGGGTTCCTAGGGGGGATATTTTCCCATAGTATAAATAGCTATAAGTGGTAAACGTTAGCGTTTTGGTGTGGTCTATCTTGTGATCATCATGCTACATTTACTTTAAAGTAAGCCCATTAACAAAAAAACTTGAATCAACCAATGATCATCCGTCGCTGTCATCAGGCAATTACTGGCATCCTGTTAACATGTTGTTTTTTTTCAAACAAAGCGAAATGCAGTTCACAGGATAGTGTTGGCAACATAAACACTAAAACAACAAGGAGGTTTAAGATAAAAGCTGATAAAACAGAATAAACTATATATACTGCATTAGTTTTAATATTATTTTTTGTCAGTTTACATGAGACAATGAGAAAATGTACATTTTAAATAATATTCACATGTTGTTACTGTAATTTTGGCAGTAAATGGTTCTTGCACTTTGAAAAAGAAGCTGCTTTACCGGTAGTAGGCTACACTTTTCTTTTCTTTTCTTTTCTTTTCTTTTTTTTTTTTTTTTTTGGACCCAGCAACCTGATTACAGTAAATGTTAGCTTTACATGGAATTGAGCCTCCTTTGCAGGCGTCCACTCCAGTAAAACTTCTGGACATAGTAAATTATCACTTCTGGGAAATCAGCTGTGTGTGAGAAAGCATTGTCCATTTACTGAAATTTAAGTTATATTAAATGAAAAAAAATTATGAATTGTCTTTACACTTTCGTTTCTTCATTCTGAAGTCATTGGCTCTGATGAATCAGAGGATCAACACTGTTTGGCTCTTGAGTCTTTTGGTATCTAAGGTGGTATGGTAGCCGCCTTCCGTCATTTTCTCTGCAGCTGCATGTTCACAATCACAAATATGAGACAGTTCACACCCCTCTTCCTGTTTTTCCAGCGGCACTCCTCAGCATGCTTTAGGAGAGGAAGTAACAAATCTAATCATACATTATGACTGTACACATGACACACTGGGCTGCACGTAGATAAAACCGTATCAGGCAAAGTGAAAGACATTAAAGGATTTCCATCACTCTAAAAATTTTTGGGTTTTTCAATGGTCAAATTGAGTTTGTCCATATTTGACCCATATGGCTACAGCCCAGCAATTTTTTTAATTGACGTATAGTTTTTGTAATGTTTTTCAGATTGCTATAAAATGCAATAAAAACGGCATGTTTTTTGTCATGTCGTATGGATTTAAATATCACAAGATTTAGATTTTAGTTTAAATTTAGAAAAATGTGTAAAATTTTGGTTTAAATCCAAAATCACATACTTTTCTAGCCTGGAAATCCAGACGTAAATCTAAAAGATTAATGGTCTGGCGTTGACTAATGAAAATTGGCCAGCTCAAGGGGCGGCATCAAGCGTGCATTTGAAAATCTCACTGCACGCAATTGACCAATCACAACAATAAACCCCATACGCTTAGCTAGCAGCGGAGCTAACTGGTAGATTAGACTCTTACTGGATCCGGTTGGCAAAACAGCAAAAACGTCCTTCTTGCAAAGGAACGATTCGAGCGGCGTCTTATGTTCCTGTTTTAGATAAAAAGCCAAAACCGTTTCAAACAACTGGTGTTCATCCATAGCCATCTTGCAATGTTTACTAATGACTTCGACGTCACAGCGCTGTCGTCATCTGTTTAGCTCGCCTCTGGCCCGCCTATATCAGATAACCCGATGTGATTGGTGCAGCTCGGATCGAGGGGCATATTTAATGAGCATCATTACTCGACGCCAGAGTAACTCGCTGAGCTAATTCAACTTGTGCTCTCGTGAGAACTCTGGATTTCCAGGGTAATACTTCTCTACTATATAGATGAAAAACTTTATGTGACAAAAGAAGTATGTTGGAATTGACAGCACTCGTAAAAGAGTATAAAAGTACACGGATGACCTACTATTTCTGGTGGGATTCTGAAGTGTGCTGATGGACACTTCACTATCCCATGAGGCAACGAGTGAGGATTTATGAATGACAGTGAAGCAACGCAACTGACGCTTGCAGGTCACATGATAATGACAACATGGCGAATGTAGTACGTCCAGATTACATTCATACTACACACACTTATATAAATCTTTTTTAGTGGTCGTGGAGTAATAACTTATTCAAAATAATGTGATTTTGGACGCAGCTAATATAATTCCTCATGACATTGTTGAACCATCGTTTATTATTGGTTGACACATTTATTTTTATTTTCAATTTAGAAAAACAAGTAGGGGATTTGTGTATTGCAAAGAGCCAGATTAAAAAACGTTATTACTTAAAGCAGGGTTCCTCAAACTCGGTCCTGGAGGGCCGCTGTCCTGCAGAGTTTAGCTCCAACACTGATCAAACACACCTGAGCAAGCTAATCAATGTCTTCAGGATCACTAGAAACTCACAGCTAGGTGTGTTTGATTAGGGTTAGAGCTAAACTGTGCAGGACAGTGGCCCTCCAGGACCGAGTTTGAGGAACCCATGACTTAAAGGGTTAGTTTACCCAAAAATGTCGTTCCACACCCGTGAGACATTTGTTTGTCTTCGGAAAACAAATGAAAATATTTTTGATGAAATCTGAGAGCTTTCTGTTCCTCCATTGACAGTCTATGCAACTACCACATTCAAGGTCCAAAACGGTAGGGAAGACATCATAAGTAATCCAAGTGACTCCAGTGTTTTAACTTAAATTTTATGAAGCAAAACGAGTGCTTTGTTTAAAAATAAATAAATAAATAAAAGAAATATATATATATATTAATATAAAAACAATACAAAATAAAACTTGCCTTGCCTTGCCTATATGTATGTATAAGCATTCGAAGTGAATGAGAAAGACGGCTAGATAAATAGGCAGGCAAATGGATGAAATTAGTCATGTCTAATGTATTCTGAATTCCTACTGTACCTCGGCTGTTAATGCTATTTTGGCTGGTTGTGCTGCGTGTTTTACCGGCTTTTCTCAGCGGACGCCTATAAAGTTGTTTAAGACTTGTTGACCACATTACAGTTACTTCGCCTAACGATAACTGAGTTATCAAACTAACAGAACGTCAATGAACAACATCAAAACACCCCATATAAAATGAGAAAAGTTTCGCACAATTTACTAGGCTATGTGCTGAAGCTACCGAGATTTGGTGCAGGTGTGCTCGCTCTCCCTCACACACACACACACACACACACACACACACAGTATACGTACCAGGCACTTGCCCCCCTTGTGTAGGCTAAAGGTGCATTTCTTCCTAAAGAATACCAGGAAGACAAGGAAATCACACTTATATCTCTGCTTCTGTCACTTTTTGAAAATGATATAGGAGTGCGTTTCCCGAAAGCATGCCAACTATAGGTTCTGTCGTTATCAGCATAGTTCAACGAGTCGGTGTTTCCCGAAACCATAGCCTATTCCAAGGAACATTGGCACTCAGCATCGCAAAGTTTTGTGGATGGAACGTTTTGGGTTGGAACGACTCGAGGTGTGGATAGAAGCAGTTTCTGCATGACATGTGGACTCAACACATCCTTATCTTGAGCAAAATAAGCAAGCTGACATTCAGTACAAGCTGTATCTTTTATTTAGAATACAAATGTAATTTACGTCTTAGTTTGTAAAGAGATTTAAAGCACAGTTTTTGAAGCATGTGCGTGCGTAATAACTGAGAAAAATTAGAAATAGGCAAGTACTCAGATGCAATGTCCGTAATCTATAACAAAACATCTATTATTATTTCGATCTCAAACAGATTCATTAAAATAAGTTATTACTCCACCACGTGCGTGACATCATTAACCAGCGTGGATGAACAACCACTTTGTCTAGCTAGTTGATTTCTTCAACGATGCATCGTACTATGGTAGTGAAGCAGCGAGTTACGTCCATGGACTGTATAAAAACAGATTACGTCGTTTTACGGGAAACGCACCCCCAGAATTGTAATGAAGTTGAGCGTTGTCCAGCTTTGTCCAGCTCCTCTCACTTCTGATTGGCTGTTTGGAGACGCGCTGCGCTCTGATTGGCTGGAGCTGCTCGTCTTTGTTGTGAGTGCACTATAACAGCATCCTCCCTGCATACCAGAGCAGCAAAACTCCAACTGCATCTCATCCTGCAACACTGCCAAGCAATGTAGAGATACTTCTGCTCAAAACACCTGTTTTAGATTCACGGGGGGAATCTAGACTTCACCAGACTTTCTAAACTAAGAGAAGGAGCATCAAAACAACTTTGCAAAGATGATTTCTGCATGTCTGGAGATTATTGGACTTGGCCTGAGCGTCATCGGGACTCTTTTGGTGATGGTGGCTTGCGGGTTGCCCATGTGGAAAGTGTCCGCCTTCATCGAGGGCAACATTTTGGTGGCGCAAAACATCTGGGACGGGCTTTGGATGTCCTGCGTGGTTCAAAGCACAGGTCAGATGCAGTGTAAAATGCACGACTCTGTCCTGGCGCTGACCACTGACCTCCAGACTGCTCGGGCTCTGACGATCATCTCAGCTGTCTTGGGTGTCCTGGCTCTGATGATAACCATCGCCGGCGCTCAGTGCACCAATTGCATCAGTAAAGAGTCCATCAAAGCCAGAGTAGTCAACGTCGGAGGGGTGATATACATCATCGCGGGCTTGTTTGTGTTGGTGCCTCTGTGCTGGATGGCCAATAACATCATCTCAGAATTCTACGACCCTCATGTTCCTTATTCAAAGAAGAGAGAAATCGGAGCTGCGCTCTACATCGGATGGGCAGCATCTGCCATGCTTCTGGTCGGAGGAGCAATTCTGTGTTTCTCCCGTCCACAAGATGAAAAATCCTCGTATCCCCTCAAATATGTACCTCCACCTACAAAAAGCGCATCTCTCAATGGGGACTATGATAAACGAAACTACGTGTGATCACCTCAACCATTAACCACGGACTAGTGGCTCTGTGCATATGGACTTTCAAGGCTGTAAATCTGTTTAGTATTTGGTTTGTTCACCAATAACCATTCTTTTAAATGAGAAATTATTTTTTTAAGGACAAATATTCCATATTCATTAAAGCTGCATGTCATGATACAAAGAAATGTTGATTAAAATAGTTTTAGATGAAATAAAGCATGTCATCCAACATCCATTTGCATGCAACAGGTCTTGTACCAAACTAGATGCAAACATTCAGATAATGGAATAACAGAATGTATTAACATGTTTAAGTATGTTTTTCTGTCATTTGTTATGTTAACAGTATGTCATGGTAATAATGAATTAGATATACACGGGTATTTTTGTCTTTGTTAATGATATTAGGGTCAACGGACATCAATGTGGTTTGGGGGGTGGGGGGTAGTGTTGAAGGGAGGGTCTATGTTTCTTGTTTTTGTTCTGCTTTACGATACTGCACTAATTAGACACGGTCTGTGCTTCAATAAGACACTGAATAATGCCTATTGTTCTGCTTATAGACTCCAGGCTGCAGTTTTTACACAAGACTAAACCTCCTGAGTGAATATGCTCAGATTCACTGAAAAAATGTCTCATACAATTTTGTACAAAGTAATAAATAAAAAAAGTTTTTTGTTAATAATGTGCCCTGTTGCATTATTTTGCTGGTACATGAATGATGCATGCTTCATATCCTTGACGCGTCTGAAGTGTACACTTTAATAAAAGAACTGTAGAAATAGCAATGTCATTTTGTTTAGGGATTTTTTGTTTCTGATAAAAAAAAAAAATAATAATACATTCCCGGCTTGTGTTTAAATACAGTTGAATTTAAGAAATATAATAAAAGGCACAGGGCCCCTAAAGGGACATGGTGATGAAAAAAATATGAGATGGGAGGAAAAAATATATTTCAATGCTTTTGCCAAAAATTTTGTGTTCCTCTGAGAAACTTTGCGTTCGCTCCCTAAATGTTTGCGTTCCTCCGAGAAACTTTGCGTTCGCTCCTTAAATGTTTGCGTTCGCTCCAAGAAACTCTGCGTTCACTCCTTAAATGTTTGCGTTCGCTCCAAGAAACTTTGCATTCGCTCCCTAAATGTTTGCGTTCGCTACAAGAAACATTGCGTTCGCTCCTTAAATGTTTGCGTTCCTCCAAGAAACTTTGCGTTCACTCCTTAAATGTTTGCGTTCCTCCGAGAAACTTTGCGTTCACTTCTTAAATGTTTGCGTTCCTCCGAGAAACTTTGCGTTTCACTTCTTAAATGTTTGCGTTCCTCCGAGAAACTTTGCATTCACTTCTTAAATGTTTGTGTTCATCCGAGAAACTTTGCGTTTGCTCCTTAAATGTTTGCGTTCCTCCGAGAAACTTTGCGTTCGCTCCAAGAAACTTTGCGTTCACTCCTTAAATGTTTGCGTTCGCTCCAAGAAACTTTGCGTTCGCTCCAAGAAACTTTGCGTTCACTCCAAGAAACTTTGCGTTCCTCCGAGAAACTTTGTGTTCGCTCCAAGAAACTTTGCGTTCGCTCCCTAAATGTTTGCGTTCGCTCCAAGAAACTTTGCGTTCACTTCTTAAATGTTTGCGTTCCTCCGCGAAACTTTGCGTTCACTTCTTAAATACTTGCGTTCCTCTGAGAAACTTTGCGTTCGCTCCCTAAATGTTTGCGTTCGCTCCAAGAAACTTTGCGTTCACTTCTTAAATGTTTGCGTTCCTCCGAGAAACTTTGCGTTCACTTCTTAAATGTTTGCGTTCCTCCGAGAAACTTTGCGTTCACTCCTTAAATGTTTGCGTTCCTCCGAGAAACTTTGCGTTCGCTCCAAGAAACTTTGCGTTCCTCCAAGAAACTTTGCGTTCGCTCCTTAAATGTTTGCGTTCATCCGAGAAACTTTGCGTTCGCTCCTTAAATGTTTGCGTTCCTCCAAGAAACTTTGCGTTTACTTCTTAAATGTTTGCGTTCCTCCGAGAAACTTTGCGTTCGCTCCAAGAAACTTTGCGTTCACTCCTTAAATGTTTGCGTTCGCCAGGGATGGGAATTGATAAGAATTTAACGATTCCGATTCCATTATCGATATTGCTTATCGATCCGATTCCTTATCGATTCTCTTATCGATTCTTATTGGGTGAGGGAATAAGTACAAATTTGTTTGTATTAACTCCCTTTAATATCTGATCAAATTGATCATTATCACATTCATTGATCCGGACAAAAAAATAAATAAAACTGCCATTTATGTGCCATAAAAACTAAAAACACAGACTGAAAACAGTTAAGGAAGAGCTTGTGCCTTTTCGAATATTAACAGTGCTCATTTGTATTAGGCTATTGAGTTACTTAAACAATCTTTGTCAAATAATACACAGGTTTTCTTCACATTTTGAACGTTTTTGTTTCCATTTGTTTAATTTCAAGATCTGATGTGACTTATCCATTGTTGTTTTTACATCTACAAAGCTGGGAGCACTAAATGATATTCAGTCACATTATACACGCTTTTAACATTAAATAAAGCACATAAATAGTACCTGATATTATCATTGCCACACTTTGAGATTGTTGTTCCAGCGCGATGTCGCAGTAAAATAGGATCCGTTTCAAATAGAATTGTTGCGTGTCGCGGCTGGTTAAACTTTGATTAACATGGAAAATGATACTTTTTATTGCGTGTCGCACCGTCGTGTCACATGTAGTTAGGACGCGGTCAGAGCGCTTCTGCCTCGATGCCATGTTTGCTCATAGTGTTTGCTACATACTGAACCAAAACAACGCAGCACGTGTGTGACGTCGTGTCACATTTGAACGAGCGGAACCGATAAGCGGAATCGTTAAGCAGGCATACTAACGGTTCCAAGGAATCGATTCACTGGGCACCGGTTCTGAAGAAGAACCGGTTCTCGGTTCCCATCCCTAGCGTTCGCTCCAAGAAACTTTGTGTTCGCTCCAAGAAACTTTGTGTTCGCTCCAAGAAACTTTGCGTTCCTCCAAGAAACTTTGCGTTCGCTCCTTAAATGTTTGTGTTCATCCGAGAAACTTTGCGTTCGCTCCTTAAATGTTTGCGTTCCTCCGAGAAACTTTGCATTCGCTCCAAGAAACTTTGCGTTCACTCCTTAAATGTTTGGGTTCGCTCCAAGAAACTTTGCGTTCGCTCCAAGAAACTTTGCGTTCCTCCGAGAAACTTTGCGTTGCTCCAAGAAACTTTGCGTTCGCTCCCTAAATGTTTGCGTTCGCTCCAAGAAACTTTGCGTTCGCTCCTAAAATGTTTGCGTTCGCTCCAAGAAACTTTGCGTTCGCTCCAAGAAACTTTGCCTTCACTCCAAGAAACTTTGCGTTCCTCCGAGAAACTTTGCGTTCCTCCGAGAAACTTTGCGTTCGCTCCGAGAAACTTTGCGTTCGCTCCAAGAAACTTTGCGTTCGCTCCCTAAATTTGCGTTCGCTCCAAGAAACTTTGCGTTCACTTCTTAAATGTTTGCGTTCCTCCGAGAAACTTTGCGTTCACTCCAAGAAACTTTGCGTTCGCTCCCTAAATGTTTGCGTTCGCTCCAAGAAACTTTGCGTTTGCTCCTAAAATGTTTGCGTTCGCTCCAAGAAACTTTGCGTTCGCTCCAAGAAACTTTGCGTTCACTCCAAGAAACTTTGCGTTCCTCCGAGAAACTTTGCGTTCGCTCCAAGAAACTTTGCGTTCGCTCCCTAAATGTTTGCGTTCGCTCCAAGAAACTTTGCGTTCACTTCTTAAATGTTTGCGTTCCTCCGAGAAACTTTGCGTTCACTTCTTAAATGTTTGCGTTCCTCCGAGAAACTTTGCGTTCACTTCTTAAATGTTTGCGTTCCTCCGAGAAACTTTGCGTTCACTCCTTAAATGTTTGCGTTCCTCCGAGAAACTTTGCGTTCGCTCCAAGAAACTTTGCGTTCCTCCAAGAAACTTTGCGTTTGCTCCTTAAATGTTTGCGTTCATCCGAGAAACTTTGCGTTCGCTCCTTAAATGTTTGCGTTCCTCCAAGAAACTTTGCGTTCACTTCTTAAATGTTTGCGTTCCTCCGAGAAACTTTGCGTTCGCTCCAAGAAACTTTGCGTTCACTCCTTAAATGTTTGCGTTCGCTCCAAGAAACTTTGTGTTCGCTCCAAGAAACTTTGCGTTCCTCAAAGAAACTTTGCGTTCGCTCCTTAAATGTTTGCGTTCGCTCCAAGAAACTTTGCGTTCGCTCCTTAAATGTTTGCGTTCGCTCCAAGAAACTTTGCGTTCGCTCCGAGAAACTTTGCGTTCGCTCCAAGAAACTTTGCGTTCACTCCTTAAATGTTTGCGTTCGCTCCAAGAAACTTTGTGTTCGCTCCAAGAAACTTTGCGTTCCTCAAAGAAACTTTGCGTTCGCTCCTTAAATGTTTGCGTTCGCTCCAAGAAACTTTGCGTTCGCTCCTTAAATGTTTGCGTTCGCTCCAAGAAACTTTGCGTTCGCTCCAAGAAACTTTGCGTTCACTCCAAGAAACTTTGCGTTCGCTCCCTAAATGTTTGCGTTCCTCCGAGAAACTTTGCGTTCGCTCCCCAAATGTATGCGTTCCTCCGAGAAACTTTGCGTTCGCTCCCCAAATGTATGCGTTCCTCTGTTCCTTTGTAAAAACGAACACAAAACATTTACAAGATACTACAAAAGCATTGAATTCACCATGTCCCTTTAGGGGCTCTGTACTACGTAAACATATCGTAACATTTATTCCTTTTGTGAATGTTTTGCTTTGAATAATGTGCTTTTGCTATCTTTCTTTTAAAAATATATATTTTTAAATACATTTTTAATGTGTTTATCTTAAGTGTCCTTTTTTTGGAGTCTGAAATAAAGAAAGAATGTCTAATATAAACTTTTTTGGTGGGCCACTGTAACCCAGGTTAAGTAGCCTATCATCTCACGCATTGTTATAGCGATGACAACAAAAGCCAAGAGACATGACCTTTATTCTCATTAAAATCATCAGCATCGTTTCTGGTCTCAGGAATTGTGGAACTTTGACCCAGTTCTGAGTCCTGTGAGAAAAGCTTACATGCTCTTAACTGACAGAAACTGCACACAAGAAGTGATGGCGCCTCTTCTTCCCTGATGTGCCGGTAGATTAGAGTCCAGAAGAGGGACTGAAGCCAAATCTGGTCAAGCGCTCATTTCCCCATGAGCGCAGGAAAAAGGGAGCGCACGGCAGATGTATGAGTGTTAATTATTTAAACAGGTTTTTTTTTTTTTTTATGGATCTCAAACAAGTTTTTTGAGACATTCTTATTGCATTGCTGATTGCTATACAGTTTGTGCGTTCTTTTTTAAATCTTCAACACAAGTTCACAAATGTTCATAACTACGGTTAAAATATAATGATTCTTACGTTGCTTCAGTCATGGCATCCATGGTAGTGGACACGAAAAAATCTAATAGAATATTCACTGGCACAAATCTTGTTTTTTAGAGACATTTCTACATCGGAGAAGAACAAATATTATTATCAAGTAGCTAATGAAAACTCAGCGGGAAAAAAAACAGGCCTGAAGGGGTTAAAGATATAAATGGTTTAATTTAGAATCATATGCAAAAAATGTTTTCACATAAACCTGGAAATAAATTGTTTTACGATACTGAAAGCATGAAACAGTTAAGTAATTATGTAAAATGAATAAGAAATATTTCATAGTTTGCTATGAAAGCTAAAAAAGGCAAAACAGAAGCATTTTCGCTAATGATCTCAAGACTTTTGAAGCCCACTGAAATTTATCGATAATTTCAGCATTGTCATTTAAATGATCCAAAGAAACATCTGGAACATGTGCCAGTGCATGTAAGCAGTTTCAAAATCCTTAAACTGTGTCCCATGTCATGAATAACCTAGAACCACGAGTAAAAACTATTAGTAGGGAATTTTCTGCAGAGGAATATTTGCTGTTTCAATAAAAACTACAGATAATTTGTAGTAATAAAATTGTACATTATTATTTATTTTAAAATGCATAACAAATACATCCAATTCATTATGTACAATCAGATATGCATTTCAATTTCCAGTGAAATCAGCAAAGTTCTTTAGGTCAAACTCAATTAGTCCTTATGGCTGGTGCTCTAGTATGATTCAATGCAAAAGATCCAGACACTCTACTGAACTCTTGTGGCACAAATATGAAAATGCACTTTAAACAGTCTTATGTCACTCAGAATCAGATAGAGCAACATCAACACAGGCGTTCCTTCATTCAGCACTGGCCAATCACAGTAATAATTCAACCAGGCACTGTAATGTAACAGCAGTGTTTTGAAGAGCGAGTTGGCATGGACATCAGCTCTTCTACTGTTGATATTCTTTGAGAATGCTGTTTGCAATGACTAATCTCTGGATCTCACTGGTGCCTTCATAGATTTCTGTGATGCGGGCGTCCCGGTAGTGTCTCTCGGCAGGCATGTCTGTGACGTAACCCATTCCGCCCAGAACCTGGATGGCCTTCGCATTTAAACAAAATACTCATGTTACTGGATCTATGATGTGTGAATGTTTCTTGCTTTAGAAATAAAAATATATACAATCAGGGCTTGACATTAACTTTTTTACTCACCAGCCACTGTGGCTAGTGGTTTCCTTAAGTTACTAGCCGCTCAGCATTATCACTGGCCACAGTTTTAACATCGATACCATGGGGAAAGAGTGCCATATAGATATTTTTAATATTATCTCATAAATTGGCAGCAGGAATATTAGGCTGCTGTCACTTTAAGACCGAATGCACAGATCCATTATACTGTTACACATACGGTTTTTTTTTTCAACTGTTCATGTTCACTTTAAGGCGAGACACTACAGGTGAATAGGGTAAACATTTTAACTAGCAGATATCACCATGAAACTTTCCCAGTTGATTACCAACATTAAGAAGAGAAAAAAATGAGAAAAAAAATGTATTACAAGTTTTCTGTAATTTAATGTGTAAATATGCAAATTAGGCAATATCTAATTAAATGTGCGCTAATTTGCATATATTTTAAAAAACGAAATCCGAGTATTGGATAAAGCCAGGTTAAAAATAATTTTTCCATTGTGTTCACATATTAGATGGGAAAAAAATTACTGAGGGATTTATGGATATCTACTTTTGTTATCCTGTAAATCAGAATATACTGTCAATAGCCTTAAAAAAATATTTTCACCATGTTTTTTTGGAATAAAATGTTATATAAATCAGGCTAGGAATAATATATTTACAAATCCCTCAGTAAATGTCTTCATAATATAACTAGGTACAAGACTGGAAAGTTTGGTGTATATCGGTGCTACTGAAGTGGAGATTTCGGACTTGGAGAATGAGAGAAAAGTCATTTTGAGAAAACGGGCTTTAAAGATTTATCATCAGCCAATGAGATTGAAAATAAAGACCTAAATGTGTATTTTGGACTTTTTTTTCACCACAAGTCTGAAAGAAGACATGTTATTGAAGACAAATATCCAAAAATCTCAAAATTGACCAGTAAAAAAAAAAAAAAACGATGTTTTTGCCTGCCGTGTCTCGCCTTAAAACATAACTGACTGTGTGTACATGAATACTCGCAAAGACCAGCATTTTTTGTCATTATTTTGTGTGTATTTGACTTTAAGCAGAATAAGCAGCGAAAAATAAGTAAATTTAGTTTTGAGAGGCGGCTTTATGCTTTATCCCACGCCAAAATTCAAGCCCTGTATCACCAACAACAAGAAACGAGTGAGTGAGGAGAGACAGGTTTGTGTCTGTCAGAGAGATGAGAGAGAGAGAGAAAGCACTGCTGGTATCGTGTATCTATTCTGTGGAAAATGAGTATTGGAAGCGTTTCAGATATTTCAGTATTGATGTAGCAGAAAATCAATGTTTTTGGCAACACTACATTGCACTTAGTATTATTTCAGTTGCCTTTTTAAAAGACTACATTTGAAAAATGTATATATTATATATAAAACTCAACCCGCCAAAGTGGCTATTAGGAGTGACTGTGTTACACACCACTGCTGAAATACACACGCATTTGGCGGGTGTTAATGTCAAGCCCTGTATACAATATACAACATTTCTGTATGATTACCTGATGGGAGACAAAGGTAGCAGCTTCAGATGCAGCCAGTTTAGCCATGGCAGCTTCCTGGAGAACAAAGAAACACACATATACAGTACATTTATAAGCTAGATTTTTAACAGTGTCTACAAGGGAGTTTCTTATGCGGTCTCTTTGGAGTTTATCAAGTATGAACAATCAGTTAGCACATTCACCGTGAATTTTACAATCGTTTTTTTTATGAGAAGACACACTAACCTTAGTAAAAGGTTTCTTTGCATCCCGCAGCATTGCAGCTTTCCAGGTGAGAAGACGAGCGCTTTCTGTGGCCAAGGCCATGTCTGCCAGTTTAAACTGAAAGAGGCATTTATAGATCATCCCAGGTGAAAGATGAAAACACTAAACTTTCCCACTTCCTTCCTTACCTGTATTGCCTGCAGTTTTCCAATCGGAGCGCCGAAAGCCGTTCTTTTATGAGCGTAATCAGCCGCACAGTCCAGCGCTGCCTGCGCGATACCAATAGCCTGCGCTGCGATACCAAGCCGCCCGCTGTCCAGAGTTTGCTGTTAGAGAAGCCATTAGACGTAAAACATCTGCATTAGATCACGAGTAAACAAAGCAAACAGAATGCAAACGTGAAAGTGCTTTATAGAGCTGCGCGATTCTGGATAAATTGAGCATCACGTTTTCTTTGTTTAAAACAGAGATCACGATTCTCCCGCAATTTTGAACAGATAACTTAACAAAATAATCTGTAATTTACTAGAGGTTCTGATGAAATGTTGATTGCAGCAGTTTCTTTAAAATGTATTATTAATCTGAATTATTATTTTTTTAAGTTTGAATGAATGATTCAATGACTCACTCTAAAATACTTCACTTGTTTTATTTGAACAAACACTTGAATGAATGATTCAATGACAAATAAATGTTTTAACAGTCACTTGTCGCCACCTACTGGCGTAATAATGTAATTAATACAATCGTTATTTGAAGCGCTATGTTACTTTCTAAAAGGGATTTGCTCTATTTTGATTTGCTCTATGCTTCCGTAGACATCAGTGTTTATAACCGAACTATAAACTTTTATCCCAGTTCTTCTGTGATAATATGAATATTCGTAACACAGAAATAACTGTATGGTTGAATAGACTGTTTGTGAAGTTGTTTCATATCTACACATGACAACAGCTCTCTCTGTATCAGCGGCAGTGCCAACACAGATCTGAATACTCCGGTGTGATTTTGTCAAAGGTTTAATAGACACAGGCGAATTGGCGCAGATCTTTGAACGATTAATCATGCAGCTCTAGTGCTTTAGTATTATAACTTGCCTAAAATTAATTTTATTTACAGTAACTTACAGAAGCATTTTAAGTTTGCTTGAATCATTTTTACATATAGGAGAAAAACACTGGCATGACAACAGCATGTTAAAATCATACCATTGCAATTTTAAAGCCCATTCCTCGCTCTCCCAGCATGTTGCCGAGTGGGACGCGGCAGTCTTCCAGAATGATATTGGCAGTGGATGAAGCTCGAATTCCCAGTTTGTCTTCTTTCTTCCCTAACGACAACCCCGGATGAGGCATCGGCACTAGGAAGGCACTAATTCCCTGTAGAATAAAAAAAACATTACCATACTGAAATAATTATAAATATATTTCTTATTTGAAAATGTCCCCTATTCACCCCTTGAATACCAAATCAAATCACATTTTTCTGAAATTTTAAAAACCCATTAATTACAATTATTCTGTATAATCAATGTTTTTCAAATTGGCTCATTCATCATTGCATCTAGCACCTTGTGTTTAAGGCTCTTGTCTGTTGTGGCAAAAACGACGGTGGCGGAGGCGTCCCAGCAGTTGGTTATCCAGGCTTTGGTTCCGTTCAGAATCCACTCGTCTCCCTCCTGCCGGGCCAGTGTTGATGCTGCACCTGCATCGCTGCCGTTTCCTTATAGCAACAAAACAAAACAAAAACACATCTTTAGCACATTTCATACCACACACAGTTGAAATAACTGATGTTACCATAAGCACGAAAACTCTATGGATCTATAGATAGTGTGTGACTTGCACCTGTGTTTTTCAGAGCTCACGGAAATGCAGTCGTGTTTACCTGGTTCACTCAGAGCGAAACAGCCCACTTTTTCCCCGGTGGTGAAGGGCGTAATCCACTGCTTTTTCTGTTCTTCTGTGCCAAATTTCAGAACTGGACCCAGGTACAGTGACTAAAAACAAAGATTTGCTAAATATGTTGTTAACAGTGTAGCTTAAGGACATTTTACTTGTTTTGTTATGTTTCAAATGACAAAATATATTACACATTTTTTGTTTTGCAATCACCCAAAAGATAAAGATTAAAGATTGGAATTGTATTTTTAGCAGTGTATTTTTGGCTAATTTTGAAATAGATTTAAAAAAAAAAAAATATATATATATATATATATATATATAAGTATATATATATATATATATATATATGAAAATATATATTTTTGCCATATGGACATTGCATGTGTTTGTTGTTTAACCATAATCTTAAAGGGGACCTTTAATGTTCCAAAAAAATATTTATTTTCACATTTTTAAAATTTGAAATGAGGAATATTGTGACGTGTTCGTTCCCGGAAGAAAACTCAAGACTACAATGGAGGCGTTTCAGGGAGTTCAGAAACAGTGGCACTGATATAGAGAAGAACTCCCACTGGAGGGACTTTGTGCTTTGTGACTTTGCAGAGCTTTTTCATGCTGAAACAGCAACATTACACACTAAAGAAAGATGAAAAAGTAAAAAAGCATTTCCGGGGTTATCAGAAGCATAAGTCGTCATAGTTGGGTAAACTTCTATAGCTGTGAATGGGAGGTGACAGCAAATATAATTTTTGTATGTGCTCTAAAAGAAATCCACGATAGCGTTTCAACGACTTTCCAAAAGAGGGAAAAAATATAGAGAGAGGGATCAAATATATGGCAATATTAAAAACTTTACTAGATTTGCGATGTTGATAGGACCCCTTTAAGTAAAGATAGATGTTTCAGCAGAATTATAAGTATAGAAGATACTACATCTGGTATGTTACTTACGTTTTGAGCATTAAAAAAGTATGTTCTATGTAGTATGAATGTGTGTAGTATGAGTGAAATTTGGAAGTACTACATCCACCATGTTGTCATTATCATGTGACCTACGGCATCAGTTGCGTCACTTCACTGCCATTCATAAATCCTCACCCATGGTCTCATGGGATAATAAAGTGTCCATTGAATGCGCACCTCAGAATCTCGGCAGAAGTAGTAGGTCATCGGGGTACTTTTAGCTATGTATTCGGACAAAATACTCTGTTGGCGTACTGTTTTTCAGATATATGGTAGGGAAGAATGTGTCTGGTTTTGGACGTGGCGCGAGTAAAAGGCGACTCACATTATTCACACTGACGATTACTCCGGTCGAGGCACATCCTCTGCTGAGCTCCTCCACAGCGAGACAGTACGCGAGATAATCCATCCCAGCTCCACCCAGACTCTCTGGCACCTCTACAGCCATGACTCCCATCGCTCCGAGTTCCTGAACCTACACCGGTCAAAATCAACCACAGTCATCCTCATATGCTCAGATCAAGAGGCAGTGACTATTGTAGACTGTGGAGCTCCATGGCGGAGGTTTCTTTTACCTGCTTGGCTGGGAACATGTGATCTTTGTCCAGCTGGGCAGCGATGGGCGCAAGTTCCTTTTGGGCGTAGTCTCTACACGTCTGCCTCATCATCTGGTGCAGCTCTGGCAGCTCCGCCAACTGGGTCAAACAGCGAACGCCATGGCCTACCGCCATGCCCAGCGCTGATGGATAGAGAAACAGGGATGATATCAGCATGTATACTGTGTGAATTTTCAAATGAATAATGATAAAACAACTTAAGAGAGCAATTAATGCTACCAGTGTCTGTCACCAGTGTTTACCGAGATGACCCGAAAATAAGTTTTATTCGATTAAAAAGAACAGCTGAACATCAGTTCACAAATAAAATATATTGTTTAAATTGTTACTGCCTTTAGTTATTATTATGGAATAAATGTAAAACTGCTTAAAACACTAACTTGATGAGAATTATACTTGGTTTTGATAAATGGAACATTAATAACATTGTAAAATTCCAAAATAGAATTACATTTTTTATGTAATGTAAGGTAATATTTAACCAGGAAAATGCGACAACATTAAGTGTAACTGGGACATGTGTTTATATTTGATTTATAAAAATAAAAAAAAACTGTGAGGACTTTCACCACTGCATGAAATAAGTCCACGCGCATGCGCAGAGCCTGCAGAATAAAAGTAGGTGAAAGATCATGGAGAGCCTGCGCGCAGTCCATAACAGCTATAATGTTAAAAAGAGCATTAAAGTGTAATTTTGTGTTTGTGTACATGGTTAAATCCTTTCATATAACAAATCGAAGTTCACAATGTGTGATTATTTTTTAAATAAGGACCCTGAGTGACATTTATTATGAAATTTAAATGAAACAGTCAGCTGTCACCTGTCAGAGTAAAAATTAAACCCATAAATGACAATAACCACCCAAAATAACCCGAACACAATAAAGTAACATTTCATAATATGTTATAACGTGTTCATGCCTTGTCATGGAAAAGTCATTTCAAGTTCATTTTAATAAGGTAAGCACATGATTTTCTTATTCTATTCGATGGCTAGTTTGTTGTCTTAAATTAAGTCCTAGCCGAAACAGCGTCATATAAAGGGAATAGTTCTATGTTATGTTAATATTTATTCAGTTTCCAAAAGAGATTCAGACAGTCAAATGTTTGCACACTTTGATGTGCTTAGAATCATTCTGCACTGGTCCCTTTAATGAAGCAGCTGCAAATGCATCCAGCGGTATATTACATGCAGACAGAGTCGCTCATGAGCTGTGATGACACTGGTGTAAACATGCAGTAATAATCAGTAACTCTACTGACCTCTCCGTGCTTTGAAAAGCGCCGCCATCTTGGCTCTAATAGGTCTGCTTTCGCAACAGCAAACAGGAAGCGGTCTTATCATGTGACCATGACGTTACGCCTATGTTTTTATTGTAAGTTTAAAATACATTTTTTTTTATTATATATTATTTTATTTATGTATATCCAGTCGAAATGTGTAAGTAAAGCACTGAAATCGTAGTAAAAGAGAGCAAGATAAATTTCAAAGAAAAACTGCATATTAGACTAAATTTGGGAATATAACATTATTTACATGGCACCTCAACTTATCATGATCTGAGTTTACATTCATTTATAATATTTAAATTGACATAATAATGTTAATTAATTTTATTTGAAATGTCTAGATAAAATAAAATATTTCTAAAAGTTTATATTACAATGTTTTACATAAATGTATATTTGATTTATTATTTATATATACATTTAGAACATATTATTAACCCTATATTATATTATATTTGAATGATGGAATTTTGTTTGTTTGTTTGTTTTTACACAAAAAATAGCTCTAATAGCAAAAATAAAAAAGATTTTGAATATTAACATTTCCCCTAAGAAATAGTTTTTTAGCCTAATGAATTGTGCATTTGTATTGCGTTCTTTAATGTTACTGATTAATGCTAATGAGAAAATTAGGAAAGAGTAACAAGACAAGTCAGCTTTTCTTATTTTTCCAAAACATGTTTATTATTGGCATCATAAAAAGTCAGTTTTATGTCCTGGACCATTTAAATGAATCTATTCTGAGGTGGGAGAAGTCAGAGAAAAGGGGGAGGAACGGGGATAAAAAGTGCCATGAGAAGGCTAGTTGCTATGCTGCAAGTTCACTGTTCACTGTTTAGCGGCGGTCATATTGAAGCAGCCGCGCTGGTGGAACTGCATGTCCCTCACACGGCGCATGGACTGAATCTGAGGCTGGAAGGCGCAAAACTCGTTGTAGTGTCTGTAGTCTCCGCACTCAAACAGATACTGGTATCCTCTGTAGCCGGGGTACTGGTATCCCACCCAACTTTAAAAAGAGGAAGAGAGTCATTCAGAATGTGTGAAAGATGGGATAGTATCGCTGTTTGGTTAGTTTTGATGTGTTACTCACGCTCCACCGGGGACCTTCACGCTGCCCACTCTGTCGCAGAAGCCATGCGCCCACAGGGTTGGCACGTCATCCTCCTGGATCTCCATCTTGTTGCCGTTGAAGTCGGACAGCTCAAACAGGCAGATCTTGTGCTCCATGGGGTCCTGTAGGCATTATGGCCAGTTAGAAGCATGCATTTTAATTTACTTAGTGTAAAGGAGAAGTTGCGAAGTGTCCTACCATGCGGATGGGTCTGAGGGACATGAGACAATCACTGCGGTAGCTGTTTGACCAGGTGTCCCAGCGAGGATACTCGCCCTTCTCCAGGATGAACATCTCGCCACGGAAGTTAGTCTGCTCGAAGGCAACAAAGCTGAAGACATGCACATCATGGAGAGATGTGTACCAGACAGTGGATGAGGGGGGGAGAAGGGATGACAGCATGAGTTTGGAGGGGAAAGGATGGTACCAACTAAATAAACTCTATAATAGCATCTCAATGATCCTAAAATTGCACTGATTTATGCTTTTCTCATCCACATTAGACACAATCCATTGGTCAGTGACTTACGGGCCGCACTCAACAATGATACTGCGGACTCTGTCCATTCCGCGTTCACAAACGTTCATGCACTCGTTCTGGACCTCCATCATCCTGCCCTGGAAGTTCTCCTGGTCGAACAGGAAGATCTGCAAGAGAGGAAGACGTAGACCATGAGCAGGTATCCCACTTACTCACTATTGACATCTTTTTTGCAGTGAACCTTTTTGGGAAGCATCTTAAAAGAACCATTATTCTTAGTGTTAAGAACATTCATAAAAGAACCTTTTTTCCACTGTAAAGTTTCCATGGAGGCTAAAGGTTCTAAATGGAACTTTATATGCAATTAAAGAACTGTTATTTTTAAGACTGCTGAAGAATCCTTTTGATTCCGCAGAGAACAGTTCTTAAAAGAACATTTTAATAATCTTTTTGGAATGGATATTAAAGGGTCTTCATGGAACTATTGATTTGTTTTAAGAGTGTAGGTTTCATGCTAATCCCAACATTACGTAAATGTCAGTAGGTGGTTTGTCTGCCCAAATCCAGTCCTTCAAACGCAGTTACTTACTTTGTAGTTCCCCATGAATCCGGGGTCTCCGGTCTTGAGGGCCTTGCTGGTGGGGGCAGGGGCGGGAGCTCCCTTGTCCTTGGCATCAGTGCCCTGGTTGGAGGCGGACTTGGTGGTCTGAGACATGGTGAAGGGGTTCAAGAACGTCTGTGGGAGAAAGAGCAAAGGGTGGGAAAGGTCATGAGGCTTGAAATTGGTGCACATACTCCAAAATATCCATCAGGGCTGGTATTGTGGGACAGGGGTTGAATGGTGTAGGGATGGTAGGGTTTGGGCTTTGCATTTAAAATGGCTGCTTTCAATCCCACAAAAACCAAAACCGAAAATTAAGTGAATCCAGGGCAATTCCCTATACTACATCCATGAGATAATAGTGAAGGGACTCCCAGCTGTAGCTGTATCCACTTGACCTGGGCTCTTACCTGCTTGAGTACAGCTGTGCTGGGATGGCTGGCTCGTGCTGGCCCCCTCTGACCAGTGCTCTAGCTTTTATACCCTGGCAAGGGGAGTGCAGAGGCGCTCGGCGTACAATAGAAACACGTCGTCATCAGAGTTTGCCCGTGCCAAAGCCGCAGGGTCATCGCATAGCCCAGAAGGCTCACCCTGAGCGCCTGTAAGCATTTTACTGTCAATGGAAAGCCCTGACAATAGCACTTTCCCCTTTAGCCTACACTCTATGCTATAGGCTACATATGGACGAAACGTACACACACAGGTCAGAGGTCACGTGATGTTAATCCGCTCTACTCTGCTCTCTGACTCTCTTGAGTATAACTGCTGTGATGTTTGCATCAGAGTTACACTCTTATTTCAAATGCATTAATTTTAGCAAATATTAAAATTTGAATGTCGTGCAAAAGTTAATTTATTTCAGTAATTCAACTTAAAAGGTGAAACTAATATATTATATAGAAAATTACATGCAAAGTGAGATATTTCAAATAATTTTGATGATTATGGCTTACAGCTTATGAACATTTTAAAAATTTCTGAGATTTCATTTTTCAAATTTACACAATAACCAAAATTAAAATGATTTCATAAGCTGTAAGCCAAAATCATCAAAATTATAACAAATAAAGGCTTGAAATATCTCACTTTGCATGTAATGAGTCTATATAATATATTAGTTTCGCCTTTTAAGTTGAATTACTGAAATAAATAAACTTTTACACGATATTCTAATTTTTCGAGTTTCACCTGTAATATAATATAACAATATCATATTTATTTAAATTGTAAGTACAATTATTATTTTCATATTTTTCATTGATTTTGTTATAAAAAAATATGAAAATAATAAATGTAGTATTAAAAAATATATATATTGTAGTATGGGTGTAGTATATATAGCTACATATTAAATATTATATCTAACACAATGTATTATATTTAATACACTTAATATTATTATTATTACTATTGGGGCATACTATTGGCCATAAGAAAAGAAACGTCTACATACCATATCGAAAAATACAAATACATTGAAAATGTAATATTAAGCCTAAAAGAAATAATGAGAAACTGAATGATTGGGATTGGGAATCATTGTGTTTCCCATGATCTCTTTGGATTTATATTACATGTTAAATGGCATTTTTAAAACATGCTTGTGTCTTTAAATGTAGTGTGATAGCAGATGCAGAATGAGCTTGTTATGCAACTGAAGGATTCCACATAGAGTTCCACAGAATCTCGCTGGCACTCTTTGAACCTGTGCTGGGAGATTTACGGCTACAATCTTCTGAAATGAATGCTACAATAGCCCTGTAACAACCGCAATGTATCTCTCCTCACTGACTCTCTGAATGATTAGAAATAACCTTTGAAAAATAGGAGCAGCCTACGAACCTTAACATGATTTAGCTTTATAGGAGGCTTTTACTGTTTTTATCTATCTTCATTTATATACCGGTAGTAAATGTTGTTGTTTTCTGACATGACCTTGAGCTGCATTTTTATATATGAAATGTGATATATACAAATAAAAAGTTGTTTTGTCACAGTCACATTTTTTGTTTGTTTAATTTTACATTATATGTCCTTTATTTGCAATGATTAAATGCCAGAATTCTGTGTTTTACAGATAAAAACAACAAATCCAGAGTGGTTAAATTATTTCTGTCAGGTTTTCCCTATGTTTCTGAGACTATATGGAAATGCCAGTTCTGAATTATATAAATAATAACACATATGATGACAATAAATAGATCAATGCGACAAATAATATTACAATACCGTACACTATCGTTCTAAAGCATGGGTTTTTTATTCAGCGAGGATGCATTAAATTGGTCAAAAGTGATAATATATAATGTATATAATATATAATGTTACAAAAGATTTATATTTCAAATAAATGCTGTATTAAACTGCACAGCTGTTTTTAACATCAGAATAAGAAATGTTTCTTGAGCCGCAAATCACCATATCTGATTTCTGAAGGATCGCGTGACTCTGAATGCTGGAGTAAATTCAGCTTTGATAACAGGAATAAATAGTTATTATATCATATTTAGAAAAAAAAATAGTTATTATATAATATTTCACAATATTCAGTATTTTTGATTAAATAAATGCAGGCTTGGTGAGCATAAGAGAATAATAACATTAAAAAAAGACATTAAAAAATCTTACCGACTCCAATTTTTTTAGGGTAATTTGAAAGTGAACGTGCAAAGCTTTTGTAAAATGCATTAGATTTCTATTTTTCATCTGAAAAGAAAAATCTAGAATATGTAAGATGATTAATACATAATTAAAATTTTCAATGTTTTTTTAAAGCGTGTAAATAGCTTTTCCCCGCACTTTTTCAACTATGTGAAACTATTAAAAATGATAAGGACCTAAATAATTTTTTTCCTCCACATATTCAAAGGATATATGTTTAAATTATTTATATTTGCCAAATTATTCTGGTGCACAAAACAAGGGGCATTTTCAAACATTATTATTTTTGCATCGTTGCTTACAGCACTTCAGAATTTCTTTTATTACTGTAAGTGCATAACATCTTCATAACTGTAGACATGCAGTGACCTCCCCTGCCATCAATCATTCTTTTTAACGCATTCACCGAGCCAAAACAAGAGCATCGTAATGGAACGAGACCAAGACCACCACATCTCTCCCTGAGCATGACACCGTCTCAGATCCGCGTCGGCCCTTAACATGTATGTGCATGTGACTCGAGTGTATCCAGGTCTGAGTGTCCAGGCCTGGGCGCAGAGATTGGCCCGGCGGGGATAGTGTGGCGTTTGCACTTCTCCAGCTGTATAGATTTAACCCCTCCTTTGTCAGCCTGACAATGGCAGGCTCCTCCCTCGCTGCTGAGCCGGGGCTTTTACCGGGCCCTTTGCCAGGGGAGGCTTTAAAAGGGTACATGCACATGCCCAGCTTTCACTCTCACATCAGGACGTCCCAAGGGCATCGAAGCGAGGTGAGTTCTTCTCCGCTACGGGCCCGTTGTCTGTCCCCCACCTCCCTCATACGTTCACACCGCCACCGGCCTCGGCTTCTTTCAGAGAGGCTTTCCTCTCATTTGCTCAGAGAACTAGAGAATGACTCCAAAAACAGAGTCAGTTTAGTCACATAGTCAACTTCTGCTTATGCAAAATCTCATTTAGCTGCTCAACTGCATTCTCAGCATGTTTTGAGATATGATTTTGGCATTTGTTTGTCAGGTTAATAGACTAATTATACGTTAAATCTGCATATTTGACTTGTACAAACTTGCTCTTTGTTTTCTAGCAGACGAGATGACTCACCATTGCACCAAGTTCTCTGGCCATTGGAAGGTACGCTTGACACGGTGCTGTCACGCATCAGGATCTGCAAAACAAGATTTCATTTTCCAAAGAATCTTACACACGTCCGAATAGATTGCATAATGTTTAGTGCTCAAGGAATGCTGTTATCTGGAAGGTTTTGCTGTAATTCGCTAGTATGATTCTTGATATGCAACCACTGGTGTTGAACTTTGTTAGTAGTTCACATCCCATTTGGTCTTTTCCCCAACGTGGAAGTCTTAATGTGCCCTTGAAATCTTTAAAGGTGCCCAACCTCTGTCTTCCAGATCATCGTGTACGACGAGGAGTGCTTCCAGGGTCGTCACCATGAGTTCACCTCAGAGTGCTGCAATGTCATGGAGTTCGGTTTCGAGTCCGTGCGCTCATTGAGAGTGGAGAGCGGAGCGTGAGTGTTTTCTCCAAAGTCTTTGTTCAATAGTTCCAGAGGTTTGTGCCAATTGTTTAGACTAACTGTGACTCCGGATTACCTAAACCATGATTTGACCCTTCACACACACGAAAAACAGCTCGCTTTGTTTTGTTTTTTTCTGAAGAAAATGCGAGTGGTATCCATGCAGAACTCACTGTTATGATGCTGGAGAGTTGTAGGTGGTTGCCAAGGCGTTGCTATGCATTTGCTTCTATTTGTTGTAAATAGTTCTACGCAGTTCTAGTAGGTTGCTAGGGAGTTTTGCTACCATATTCTCAGTGGTTTCTTAGTCAAAAAATCCCAATTCTCTAAATTTGGCTCAGGTCTCACCCTTAAAGTAAGTCAGCTTATCATTCATGTTGTATAACAAACAGTGCTAGTTAAGTGCCAGAAGTTTAATATCTACGGTTAATGGTTTGTTAAAATTGCTAACCCTTGGTATGAGTAATAGTAATGGTGATTCTTGGTCATCAGAGGTTTGTTTCACAACCGTGTCCTTATTTCATGTGGCATTTTTTTGAGCAGAGAGGGCACTTAAGAAGTTTTGATGTACAAGGAAAGTCTGAAATGAAATGTTCATGGGCCTATCCAAATAAAAGTGTTATTTTACACTGATGATGATGTGAATAGAAAACATTTTGTCCTTGTAACTGAACACTTTTGTCTTGTTTGGCCTCTGAAGGAAAGTATTTTTTTGTAAGAAATCTACAATGTGTGCAAGCCTTTCTCCTTGTTGAATTTTAGTGCACAGTAAAAAACGATTTCTCAAAGATCATTGGAGAATGTTTTACAAGAAAATGCCATGACAGTCTTCAATTTCATAATATCATGTTTAATTTGCATTCGCTTTTATTTTTATATTTTAAATTTTCAAGTGTGTTATGTGCTTTCATAATTTTTCTTAGTCTTTTAATATTTCTATTTAGCTTTACATTTTTCCAGATTTAGTTACTTCAGTACTTCAACCTAAACCAAGGCAGCATTTCTAGTTTTTCGTCTAATATGCCTATATGTATTTAAATTCTAGCTTTATTTAAGTTAACAAATTATTTTTAATAGTTTTAATTTTAGTTAATGGTAACACTTTATTTGACAGTGTCATTGTTACATATGTTACATAGTTACTATAGTAATAACTATAAATTAGGCTTAATTACATGCAACTAACCCTAAACCAAACCCTAACCCTATAGTATAGTAAGCTGAGTAATTACTTAATATTAGACATTAGATATTAGACGCCTTTAAATAAAGTGTAACCTACTGTAGTAAACCATAACAACACTGTGGTCCACAAGTTCTGCCAAGGCTCCTGTCTTCACCCTGCGTCTCTCTTCAGGTGGGTGGGCTACGAGCACGGCTCTTACCAGGGTCAGCAGTTTGTGCTGGAGCGTGGAGAGTACCCTCAGTGCGATGCCTTCGGGGGAAGCAATGCTTACCACATCGAGAGAATGACCTCCTTCAGACCCATTTCCTGCGCTGTAAGTTCACTTAACAAACCACATCATACATAATTGACCCAACCTGCCATTTTGCATTGATTTTCTATACAATATCCACAATGATTGCAATCATTCATATTGCAACCATCGTTTTGAGTAATGCATTGAGAGAGAAAAATGCTCCATGTCATTATGTTTGATATGATTGTACCCAGAACCACAGGGAGTGCAGAATGACTATCTATGAGATGGAGAACTTCCTGGGCCGCAAGGGAGAGCTCAGTGACGATTACCCTTCTCTTCAGGCTATGGGATGGTGCAACAACGAAGTCGGTTCTCTGCGTGTTCAGTCCGGAGCGTGAGTGTCTGAATGGCTTTCCCCCTCAATGCTTCCATTTCACGCTTTGTTTGTTCACCACTATAAATTCTTCTCTCTGCATTCGACAGGTTTGTGTGCTACCAGTTCCCTGGTTATCGTGGATACCAGTATATCATGGAGTGTGACCGCCACTGTGGGGAGTACAAACACTTCAGGGAGTTTGGCTCCCATTCCCAGACCCCTCAGATCCAGTCCATCCGCCGTATCCAGCAGTAACGGATTTCTCCTTGCCCCTCTCCTTGCAAAAACTCTCATGCCCCTTTCTGCCCCGATGCTAAATAAACTGTCTTTCTTAAACCTCACTGACCTCCTGTTATAGATCTGTGTCCAAAAACATAAATAAATAAAACAGTAGAGTGCATTTACTGAAACCTCAAAGCAATAGTGAGGCTTTTTGGACACTTCAAAATTATAATAAATGGTGTGCCTTTTATTACAAATTGTTTGAAACTGGTTTTGCGAAGAATGCATTTAGTCTCTGCCTTTAATCATGGAGGGAAATAAAATGCACTTTCACCCTTTTTCCGTCAGAGGGAGCAATAAACCTACAAGCCAAATGATTACAAATAAGAGAGGCATGCAATAAAAAAGAATCAGGTTTAATGAGAAACCAAATATATTTAGCACGAAAACAGTTCATAACATGGCTTAACTTGTACCTTAGAATGACTTTTTTTTAAATGCCATTGTGCATTAAATCATATGACCAGGAATTGAAATAAGAAACCCAAACAATAAAACAAACAAAAAAATTCTAGATGCAGTGTTGATAAAAGAGGTGGGATGCGCTTATACAACAATTTTATTTAGATAACATGGCGCAGCTAGCGAAGACTCTCCTACTATGATGTAGCCATGGGTTATGAATATTAATTACGTAATGTGACGTACGTTAGTAGGCCCATCTGATTTGCTGAAAGTTGCGTGGGCGCTATTCAAACAGCGAATTAAAAAGTCCTTTTATGGAGAAGGCTTGACTTATGAATATTAATGAGGTACCGTGAATGGGCGCTTCAGGAAGGTTACTAAGCAACGTCAGCAGAATCTATTTAATATGCATAACTCAAGCCTTCGCCGTAGTAGGCTTTGAAGTTATGCGTGCTTCGTTTTTTATGTTATTTTTTTGCGTGCTTTCGCTTTTATTTAAAGAGAGAGTATACTCTGCGTAAGTTAAGAGTCGAGAGAAATGTGAAAAAAATAAAAATAAAACAAAATGTATTAAAGCAACAATTCTGACGTATATTTCAGTCAAAAACCATTAAAAATGTAAATAAAATCAAACTGAATAGAGATTCAAGACTATCTATACAACCCACAGTCTACTATTGACCATTTTCACAGACTGTGATGATGCATTTTAACTGTCATCAACATCGTAAATCGTGCAACTTTTTTATATTTTAAGTTTGTTAAAAAAAAAAAATATATATATATATATATATATATATATATATATATATATATATATATATATATATATATATATATATATATATATAAAGCTAATTTTATATTAAATTTGCATAAAATTACAATAATTTTGCACTTTTCACATTTCCGTGTTTCTCAGAAGCGGAAGTCATCATAGTTGGGTAAACTTCCATAGCGGTGAATGAGAGAGTAGTACATTAAATATATATATATATATATATATATATATATATATATATATATATATATATATATATATATATATATATATATATATATATATATATATATATATATATTGTGTTCCTTTTGGCATTTGCTTAGAAAAACTCTACAATAGTATTTTCTTACAAAAGAGCAAAAATTAGAGAGAGATTGATTGACGGCAGTCAGAAGAGAGAAAGATGTCAACTTTACCATCACTCCCATATCTGCTGTATTAGAAACACTCTCACAGAAGCTTTAACATTATTGTTTTTTTGTAATTAGATAAAAAGTATAGTGTTATAAATGTACATACATTTAAAAAAAAATAATAATATATATATATATATATATATATATATATATATATATATATATATATATATATATATATAACTTGCTGGATTTACGGTGTCATCGCGGTCTGTGAAAAAGGGTCAGTTGGGCAATTTCGTTCTTCACTGGAATTCAGCTCTCCGCCTCGTTCCAGTTCCAGTTCCTTGTTTTGCAACACCAGCGCCGGGTTTTGCGTCGAACCAGCCGCTGGGAGGAAGTGCAGCTCTCAGAAGAGCCTGAATTTCACTTCACGACGCGCCGTGGGGCTCAGCTCACACACAAGCACTAAAACTAGAAAATAGTCGTATATTCCCACCTGGATTAACCTCAAGCAGAACTCTATCCCGGAGGGTCTGAGTGGAATCGGACTGGAGTGTTTTATGTGGACGAATGTTGTGGTTTTGTTGAGCGATGTCGGAAGAGATGAAGACTTGGATCTGCGACCCAAACACGGATGGAAAAGAAAAGAGTGGTTTCTTTCGGCAGTAACATCGAAAATTCAAAATCAGATCTCGTTTGGAGGAAAGTACATTTAAAACCCTAGAACGAAGCGTATTGGGGTTAAAAGTCACGTCGTGTTGTTGTTGTTTTTTCTCGCGAAACTCCTAGTTTCGTCCATATAAGCTTGAGTTTGAGACGCACAAGATCTCGCGCAGAGATTTCAGGGTGAGCTCTTTATTTTTGTGTTGAAAAAAGCACAGTAGCTGTGTTTTCCATATATATCCCTGCCTTGCTGTTTCTTCGGACCACGTTTTGTGACACCATCGCGACTTTTTTTTTTTTTTTTAGAAAAAGGAAACTCGGATTGCTTTCGTTCACATTTGCTTATTTCCTTTTCTAGCGCCCCCCTCTAATCTGTAGGTTACAGAGTAGAGCAACATCTCAGCCGTTCTTGCTCTCATTATATAAATAAATTGACGAGCAAGCTATTCCAGTTAAGGAGGAAAAACTGTCTGCATTGAACCGCACAAGGCAATGGACTTGCCACATCAAAACACAACTAGTTTAATTTTGTCTCTTTAATTGGCTTGTGAGATCAAGACAATCAGCTTCAGGATCAGCAAGAGGAGTGACAGGCAGATCTCAACCATCGTACTACAAAAATGGGGATTTGTATGTGATATCACCAGGATATTTACATATATGCATATGCCGTTTAGATCTTGAATGCTTTTAGTCTAGCATTTGTGGATATTCAGGAAACAATCCAGCCCGTGTCGCACCGATAGCCATTATTTATGTTTCTCCAACCATTGGGCTTCAGATTTCCACCATCTTTACGCCTTTTAAGAAGAGGAGGATACATATTACCCTTATTATATGCGGTCCGTTTGTTTGCTGTCAGCTGGTAAATGTGATCAAACAGGGAAATATTGGCGTCCATTTTCATTCCTTATAGTGTTTTTGCAGCGAGCTGGCTTGCTTATTTTAACACCCTAAGGATATCGTCTTGTCCGCTCGTTTACGACTTATTTTCTATATTTTGTTGGTTTTAACCGGATTGCATGGCCGTTTTGATTAGAGGATCATCTTGGGGATTGATTTCATATGACACTGATGGGCCAGCTTGTATGTATTAGTAGTTAACCCGCTACCGCCGTTATTTCCACCAATCTGAACGAACGGTTGTTCAAATTAACTTGCATGTAATTTTTTTAACGGTCGTTATACCGGCAGGTGGGTCGTTCGCGTTAAACTCACCCAAAGGATGAGTGCTGGATGGGGGCATCTGCAGGCTAGAATCGCTTAATCGATATTATCGTTATCACCATCTAAGAATTAATACTGGAGATGATGCCATGCACATATTTTCTTCCTCTTTGAAACAAGAAGCCATTTCTGCAATTCCTGTGGACCTGAGGGTGACGTTGCTTCATAGATAAGCACCCTATAGATTTCTTTTTCTTTTCTTTTTTTTTTTTCGTGTATTTTCAGCCACGATGGTTTATTTCTGAGAGCATTTTAGTGGTTTGGAAACAAGATAATAAAAAAACTGGGGCTGGAATAGATGTTCGCGCCTCTCTCACGCATCATCATCCTCATCACCACCACCACAGCTCCCGCGCTCGTCTCGTGCTGTTGATTCCGCCCGCGCGCGAGCGCGCAACATCATCGTTCCCTCACTGCTGGTTCTGGTACCGTTAACGAGTCGGTTCGACCCAGAGGGCTCGAAGATGGCGGACCTCGAAGCGGTTCTCGCCGATGTCAGCTACCTGATGGCGATGGAGAAGAGCAAATCTACTCCAGCTGCCCGGGCGAGCAAGAAAATCATCCTTCCCGAACCCAGGTAAGCGAAACGAGTCTGTCTGACACTTAATTCATGCATAATATATTATAATATGTGATCGTGAAGAGATGGGTTGACGTGCCAACATATTGAGTTATTCATTTCCCCTGTATTTTGACTGAATATTCGTGTAGTTTGACGTTAAATAAGCGTTGGAAATTCTGTTACCATTTAGTAATGGCCTCTCTTGTACACACAGGGTTTGCTGTTACTTATTGCTTTCGCTTACAAAAAAAGTACTATGGTATTGTCGGACAAGCTACTCGTTAATTTGGAGATATACTTTATTAATACCATATTATTTAATTACTTTAGAATGGCAAGCAAAAACGACGGTATGAATAGTATAATTAGGCCTGTTCTGAGACCAGCACTTTACCATGGTGACACCACAGTACTTTTTTCTAAGCGTTGGCAGGTAAGTTAACGCTGGCTCATTCCTAATTATTGGGGTTTTCTTGTGTTAAAAAGCCTATGTCACACATTTTGTGCTGTGTTTAGTGTTTTTGAGGTTGTTCAGCAGTTACTGAGGCCTGTTGGGAAAATTCCCCCGTGTGAATCAATGGCTCTTATCACCTGTAGATTTGTACCAGGTTGAGGGTGATATTCACTGTAAACAGGTCGAAATTCTGACATTGGCCTCACATTTGGACTTGCATACTCAAGGCATACAAATGCCCTTTGTTGTTTTTTTTGTGTGACTGTTTTAAACTGTTATACCTTGGAAACGTAAAAGATGACATTATCTATTGTAAGGGAGTATAAAAGTGTATAAATGTTCAGATGATGAATGTTTCTCATATCTCGTACCAGTTAACATTCAGCCTGCTAATATTTTCTATTTGATTAATCAAACAAGTAATCCACAGATTATGGAATTAATTGATGTACATAAACCACTTATTAGCTAGGCATTCAACAACACTTGCCCCTCAGGCCCTGTTTACAGCTGGCATTTTGTTGGTCAATCGTATCACAAGCGGACGTCACTAAATACGGGTGTAAACGGGATGTAAAACGTTTTGAGCTTGTCCACTTTCGACCACTTCCAGAGGTAGTCGAAAACGCATTCGGCTGGATTGCTTTCGTAGTGTAAACGCTCATATGGTCGAATGTGTACTGACAGCCTCAAAAGACCGCAAACTCTCGGCCTACTGACCTAAAGATTAAACATTATGGGAAGCGCCAAGTTTGGTTTGAAGATGAAAAATGTGCCCAGGACAATCAGGGCTCCAGGCTGTGACCCTTTTTCCTTGCGATGCGACTACATTTTGTTAGAGGTCGCACTGGTGCCAACACCATGTTGACCAACTGGTTAGAGCTGCCATTTTTTGTTACACTTCGTGGCAAACAAACACTTTTTAAAAAACAAACAAACATGAAATTACCACTATCAGGGATCCTGTAGCCCCTGACTGAAAATTTTAGGAGCGCAAGCAGAAGATTTAGGGGCACACCTTAAATCAGCTTGCAATGCAATTATTCAAATTCCCCCCAAAATAACTAATACTGACAAATTATTTAATAATAAATAGACTTAACATACAGATATTACAACGTGCATATTTATTTTAAGTTCACAGGACTCCAGACTAACATCTGAGGGCAGCGGCACCGCAGACACTGAGTTCTACAAAAAAATATCTGGTAGCACTGAGGATGGCAATAAAGCACTAAGCTTAGTTTAGGGTGTAGATGTAATTAACTTTAATTATTATCATTCATAATGTCTTAATATTAATTGAAAAGCAAACTGAGTGAAAAAAAATATATTAGGGAGTGAAAATAGCCAATAAGCATCCTACTGTTTACATTGGTAATTTATTTATTTGTAAATAAATTTATTTATTTAGTTGGGTATATCGAGTTTGGACGATATATCGATATATTTTTTTTGAAACGATATGGAAAAAGGCAATACCGTTTATCGATACAGTAGTTTGATGCGAGCACATCTGAAAAATAGCGGAGGACGCAGTGTGAGCTGCTGCAGTGAAAGTACATAGTACTGTTTGTCCTAAACATGACACAAGCTTATATTAAGGGCTTCAGAATAACTGGTAAGATATAGTCAACAAGTTTAAAGCAGGTTGTCCTGTCAGATGCTCTGACAGATACTGTTGCTGACTGACAGATAGATTCTGGCGCTGTATAATGCGTTTGAGATTTGCTGCTTTCGTCAGTGCTTAACTTACATTTCACAGGTATATTCTCCATCTGTAAATGTTAGAAAGTCAAACAAATATGTTCATTTCACTGTCAGGAGAGGACGAGCCTTCTGCAAGGTAATCTCCGCTAAAATTCAAGCTTCCTTGAATGAGCGCCAAACAGACGGAGCACAATAGAATAGTAGCGCAATAATTCTGACTAAAATATACATATTGCTAAAATATTTGGTGTTAGAGACAAAAAATGTGTCATATGTAGAATTTTAAACCTACAAGTATATTTTTATGAAAGTGTGTCATTATAATGGGGTAATCAAATGCAGGCTAATATAATTAGTTTGTGCTTTTGTTTTTATTTTCATTTTTAGTTTAGCTTTTAGTCATTGTAAAAACAAAACCATTATTTTTGTTTTTAGATTGTAATGTTAACAATGTTAGAATGTTATGTGATTTTAACCACCTTTTTGCACATAATACATTGCATAGCCTATTACATTCACTATATTTGTTTCCATAGCCCTCAAGATCAACATTGTTTGTAGGATATCATTGGGCAGGATGTGAAATAATTTTATAGATTTTCTTTATCCAAATAGAAAAACGTAGAAAGTACCGACATATATATTGTATATCGCCATTTAACCAAAAAATACAGAGATATGATTTTTTGGCCATATCTCCCAGCCCTATGGCACATTTAATAAGAGTAGAATATGTAGCCTCAATTTCGCTGTAAAATTTGGTTTTTGCACATTACTGTTCTTAATAAAAGTTAATTTTGTCTGCATCGCAATTCAAGCTCAGTGCTTTACTGGCAGATTTCCAATAATCAAACAAGTAATATTATTAGTAACTGCTCTTATTAATGCAAAAAATGTGTGATTTTATAATTAAATTAACTTGATTAACTATGATTAAAAATCCCCCCAGCACCACAAAATCAGGTGCTGGCGCCACCATCTGTAGAACTTGGTCAAGCGGCTGTCAGAGCAGAAACGAAAGCTTGTACGCTTCGTATGTTTTTCCATCGTTTCCAGGTGTGCTCACATGTAAATTGCTCGAGCTTATTTTGTCCATTAGATTGAAAGATCTGGAAAAAAAATGCATTTGGCCGCCCATAGACCCTGCCCTCGAAGAATTCGGGACAGAAGTGGTTGAAAGTGGACAAAAGAGACGGATTAAAATACCATGTGTAATCCCATCGACCAAACCTCATCTTAATACCAGGTGTAAACAGGGCCTTAGAAAGTGAATACATTAATCAGGTTACTTTGGTGTCTTTAGAAATACTAAAATTAACTATTATAGACCTAGTATATTTGTTGAGTTGATTGTACCTGTTCTCTCGGATATCATGCGAGAAGTCCATTGTATGTAATGGATTTTTTTATTGCCACTGTCCGAAAACCGTAAAGGTGATAAATTGGCTATGCCGTCACTTTTTATGTAGTTATTTGGCTGTTTACAACCCTGTCGGGAGACTGAACAGTGAACACTGTAAATGTTGTTTAAACCTGCTTTTGGTAACAAACCGAGGCCAAATCAAAAGGAAATGGATTTCAGATTTCATATTTTGCTCATCTCATGGGATTACTATGGTGATATGACTGTCAGTTTTCAATGTAAAGCCTGTAGTTCAACACAAAGGTTTTATTGTGCAGTTTGTATGAACGTGTCTCAATATAGACTCTACATCTGTGGAATTGCAGTAGTTGGAATGTTTTTAAAGTTTATATAACTCTTAAAAGTGATTAGCGATCTCTCAGTATAGCTCAGGGCTCAACTTTAAGGATTTTTTTCTGCTGGGTTCAAATGTGTGGCCCCACCTCAAAAATGTATTAATAAATATAATAAAATAGGTATTGTTTTCATTAGGGATGGTCATTTTTCAAAAATATTGAATTGGAATATTTGGGCTCATAAAAAAAAAAAAAACACCAATATTCGATTATTGTATAGAACGTACATATACACTTGAGTCAGCATATGGTTATCATGTTTATATTGTTTCACATGTTAAAAATAACAAGAATATCCACATGCTTGAGGGAGGGACACAAAGATAAGTTTCTTATTAGGCTATATAAGAAAGTTTCTAACCGTGCTTTGTGTTTTCTGTTCTTAAACCCATCTCCCTCAACAAAACTTAAAGAAAGGATATGTCTCGATAATTTTGCTGTTAGATAGGCTGTTATCTTCTCGGCTCGCTCGGAGAGCAGGAGTACTGAATGGTTTGAAATCGCTTGAATGTTTACATTTGCAAGACTTAAAAATACGTGCAATTGATAAACTTAAGTGGAAGTCTTGTATTGCGGTGTGCAGCTCGCTACGAGTTGATCTGATGATCTGTGTGGTTTAAATTACACATTTAACCAAGGTGTTATAGTGCAGAAATGTTTGCAGAAATTTCCTGAATTATGAGCGCTAAACCTGCAGGAATTAGTAAAATTATGCCCAATACCTGGCCCGTAATCCCCTGCCGAAATTCAGGCCCTGATGATTATGATAATAATAATAATGTATTATTATTATTGGTATTATATTCAAGTTGTTTGGCTTCCTAATAAACACCAGTGTGACTGTGATGTTGACTGATACACTATCACAACTAAAAAGAGGTTTGAGTTTACTTTAAAGTCCAGGCACAAGTCAATGCAAAGACTCTTTACTCTGTTCAGTTTGGTCAAGTGCCCAGATTGACTCACTTAACTTTTAAATGTACCAGCCTCCAAACACTAGTAAAGATATAAAAATGTTGTTGCTTTAACTGTTAGTTAAATGTAGAGTTGCATGCATTAACCTCCGTGTTCATGACTTTTGTTGTGTAGCATGCAGTTTAAAATCGTGCCCCGATTTTTGAGTCTAAAACCTTGATCCCAAAATGTCTTTAATGCATTTTAAGTGCTTAATTTTATTACGGAATCTTTCGGATTACCTCCCACTTATTTATAGAGCTGATCCTTAGTGATCGTCACCCATGTAAACACAACATATAGCCCTGCAAAAGCATTCAACTTCTATGAGTAGGCCAGCATCCGAACAGAGCCACGGTCAACTCGCAGCGAGATTCATTTACGCTTAATCATCTTCCTTCCTACACCAAGGCTAATATAGTGTCTCTCCACGGCCCGAGAAGATGCTTGTGCCGGTGGGCTATTTAGCATCCCGGATGAAGATGTAATGCATGGTACGAATCTGAAACGATAACGCTTGGCTTTTCCGTTCAACAAATGGTAAGCCATACATCCGCTCCTCATTGTAATTAGTCTGCTTTAGTGGCTCTGTTTGCTCTGAGGGATTACAGTAGTCCACAGCAGGGCGGCATTACCACAGATCGAGGGAAAGCATTAGCCGTTGACATCAGTGTCCCCATCATTAGCATTATTACGGGCTCTTTAAGCTTCGTGCCACTCCCAGATGCACCTTCTGACTTACACAAGCCGTTCAACATCAAAATCTCCTGGTGACATTCGAGTGCTTGTTGTTATTCAGTAAGCAACTGTTTTAAACAACTGTGGTGTAAGAGAGCCATATCAATATCCCATATTGGCAGCGGTAAGGATCCAGTGTGCATAAAAACATAAGCTGATGGTACAATAAAGGCGTTTGTTAATAAATAGAAGGTACTTTGTCCTTTGCCAGCAGTGAAAGTAGCGGCGGAGAGAGATAGCGCGGCTCTGCTACATTCTCCTCGGGCCAGTCGCGAGCCCGCTGGCAGAGAGGTGAGATTTTGACAGCATGACTGGAAGTGTTTGAGGAGCTGGGCGGGATTGTTTGACAGCGAGACGAGTGGAAGAGACTGGAGATTGTTTCAGTCACGTAGACGTTGGACCGTGGGACGGAACTGATGCGATTGCAGACAGACAGAGAAAGAGATGAATGTGTCTGAATCCAGTGAGAGACGGACATCAAGGGGTCGAGGATGTTGTGGTTGAACGCACGGGTGCAATCCTACGTTTTAAATCGCATCCATTAGTCGGTGGTTTTGAACTAGTTACCACTTTTGCGACGCTAAAGGCCAGTTAATGTGTCATAATAATGTAGGCTAGGCCAGGTGATAAAATATGCATGTGCTGCACGAGTAAAACATGTAGCCATTAATAAATGAGAAGTTTGTTTATGTCTTAAAAGGGCTCATTGCAGTCTTGAGGTTTCAAACACTCAAGTGAATGGTTTATGAGTGCTCCAGATATCAGCTTTTGGTTTTTACAGTAATGTGTCAGGTCATTTACTAGGGCATGCGCTAAAATGTTGCTTTTAAGCCTAGCCTATATTGAGCCGATAAAGCTCTTTTTATGTATCTGCTTAGATATTACTTGAAGGCTGGGTTTTCAGCATGTTAAATGCAAGAAATAGAATTATTTTGTTATATGCACCAATATAACAAATGCATGCTAATAAACAGCAGTACTGTTCAAAGGTTTGAGGTTGATAAGATTTTTTATGTTTTATTAAAGAAGCCTCTTATGCTCACCGAGGCTACATTTATTTGATCACAAATAAAAGAAAAACTATAATTTTGTGAATATTATTACAATGTAAAATAACTGTTTTTTATTTTAATAAATTTTAAAATAAAATAAAATTCTGGTGATATCAAAGCTGAATTTTCAGCATCATTACTCCAGTCTTCAGTGTCACATGATCCTTCATAAATCATTCTAATATGCTGATTTGCTGCTCAAGAAACATTTATTATTATTTTCAGTGTTGAAAACTGTGCTGCTTTATATTTGTAGAAACAGTAATTTTTTTTCTTTTAGGATTGATGAATAGAAAGTACAAAAGAACAGCATTTATTTGAAATGGAAATCTTTTGTAATGTTATAAATGTATTTATTGTCACTTTTGATCAATTGAATGTGTTATTGCTGAATAAAAGTATATATTTCTTTAAAAAAATATCACCATTTTAATGAACATTTTTGAATGATAAAAACAAATTGTTGAATTGAGTCATGAATTGATTCAGAGAAAAAGCTCAAACTTTCCAATGCCATTTTTGCTTTAGGAAACTTAACGGCCAAACATAAATTGTTTTATTTCTTCATGGTATTCACAATATTGCCAGATAAATTACTATACGAATATAATGAATATTAATATATCATTGCACAGCCCTATTTATAATAGCAATCCTGATATCAGCTCTGTCCATTGGCCGTAATGTGTCAGGTCACTACAGGAGTGTCTGTTTCTGGTCCAGGACTGCAGGAGCATGTTTGGGGACACCTCTATCTCTCCTGACCTGCACTCTGACTCTGTGGGGCTGTGGTTGGGTGATAATGAGCCCTTGGAGGGGGTGCTAATTGATTCAGTCTCCCAAACTTGCTGCTCATTAACACCCTCTCCCAGGGCAGCGTGGCAGTGCCCTCCTTTGGGAAGCGATGGGCAGAGAATTGAGCAGGTGGTTGTGGAGAAATCTAAACTAAGGCCGGGATCGAGGTGGAAGGACAGTGTGGGAGGCTGACTTCAGGAAAATATTCCCCTCAGTGACTCAAATCCAGTTGCGCCTCTCTCAGGGCGAGATGGGTTTTAGCTGGTGTGGGGTTTGGATGATGTTTGTTTTGCATATGAAGTGTTGCACTAAAGTCATCTCTTTATTTTTACCCATTTTCTCGCAGTATTCGGAGTGTCATGCAGAAGTACCTGGAGGAAAGGGATGAACTGGCATTTGACAAAATCTTCAACCAGAAGATTGGTGAGTTTTCTCAATGCTTCTTGTTGCTTTGACCCAGTTTTGCATTGCCAGAAGGTCATTTCAGCTTTGTATAAGGGACATTTTTAGGGACCAAACAGAGTAATTCTTTGAATAAGCATCTAGAAAACACCACATACCCTCGAGGAGAACATTTTAATCACCATGAAGTTAAATAAGGATCTTGTAATTCCTTTTTTCTTATCTGAGTCAAAGAAGGCTCTTTGTTCTTTATCACTGGCCATTATATCTGCTTTTCTCTTAACAGTCACCTGAACAGTTAAACTCTTTGTCAGACAGCGTGTCGTACAAATGCGCTTTTGTTGTAGTTTGATGAATGCATATATCCAAATAACCTCAGGTATACCCTAGTGAAAGCATGCTTTTTTCCGCTTGGTGCTTTTGGAGAAAAGGCGTTTGCTGTAATGTGTGAAGTGTGAGCTGTGAAGGCATCATGGGAACACGGCAGCCAGCCCCAGATTTTGATTAACTTTAATTTTTACTTACTTTTGTGTCTGAAGTCCCAAGTGAGGATCTGCTTCAGTGGTTTCTCTCTCTCTCTCCTGACGTCTTTCGCTCACATTGCCTCCATGGGTTATACAATAACATGCTGATAGTGTCTTATGTTATGTGCTATGTTAGTTGAGATTCTTATCACCTACTATTTCAACCATCGAAATGAGAAAAGCCAGGTTAGATGTTTTAGAACAGGGTTTCCCAAAATGAGGTTTTTGAGTTGATAAAAAGTTTCTTATTATTTATTAAAATGATTTAAAAAAAAAAAACCCCATCAATCGCTTCTTATAAAATTTGATCTTAAAAAGATTAAATATATTTGAATATATATAAAAATGTAATATTTTATTTGTTTAACTGCATGTCACATAACCGCCATCAGAGATCTGTGAATATGTAAATTATTAAATGTAACCTTAAAATCTCAGGGAGTACTTAAAGGAAAATTAGGGCCATAAAGAAATTTGTAAAAAAAAAAAGTGAAAACGTGTTAAATAATGCGGTATTCGATATGCAGTGTACAATATGTGATGCGATAATGTATTATAATCTTATTTAAAAACTGAACATGATATAACAAATATATGTTTCACATTCTTTCTGGGAACAAAAGCATCACTACAACGTCTGAAAGTGAACAGCAGTGTTTTAGCATTACGTACTAAGTATTGTCACAAATCTGACAATGTAATTTTAACATAAAAAAAAAAAAAAACCTTTAAATTCCAGAAACTCTTTGCTCAACTTGGTAATATATAGTTATATCAACCTGAAAACTTAACATCAAGAACATCCAGATAAACAAAAACACCTGAAACTAAGGATGGACGATTAGTTATTTTTTTTTTTTTTAGTTTATCTTTATTATATTATATTATATTAACCGACTGTGTTTACGTGAATACTCACTCAAGACAGGCATTTTGACATAACTGTGTGTGTATTTGATTGTTTGAGTGCAATAAGCCGCGAAAGAGAACTGAATTCGGGATCATGCGCTGTCCAAGAGGCAGCTTTCTATGCACACGCTTCGGGTGTGTGTCAGACAGTGCGAGTCCCGATATGAGTTGAGTTCTGCAGCTTATTCTGCTTAATAACTTTTTAACATCATCACTCAAGCCACATGTAAGGAACAGTTGCATTCCCAGCCTATTCTCTGCTATATATGTTGATATAAAACTTTGAACTTTTTTGAAGTAGCCCATTAAAATCATACATCTCTTTCAGTACTGTGTGAATAGCATCCCATGATGCACCTCTTGTGGTTAAGAAGTTATTGTAATATGTTGAAAAAACGAATAATAAATAATGCATAGATGCATCCAGACATTTGCCTGGCAGTGTTTATGTATTCTTATTAATGTTTTCATAAGCTATATGTTTGTGTGACTGTCAGTGTTGTTACAAAAGTGCATAGCATATGATGAGTCACTCTTGTGTATATGTAAACAAGTGGCCTTCCTGAGTGGGAAACCTGTTTGTGATCTTAACAGGGAAATCAAACTGCTATGCGAGTGACGTCTATAAGGCTTAGTAAAAACAACAAAAAAGCATTAATTAAATGAAAGAAGTATTTTCAATAATGCAAATATCCGACATTTGCAAATATTCCAGGTCCGTTCTGAGGAGAGACGTGAAGCAGGAAACCAAAGTCCGCTGCGTTGCCGCTAGTTCACCGTACTGAATTTGAATGACAAATGTCTCGGTTTTGCATCTGACCAGTGGAAGGAGATAATGACTCAGCTGCTGGTTGCATAATCAGATGCTTCCCTTCTGTCTTTGTCTTTTAACCCTCGTTGCTGTGGCATTTCGTGTTTATTTGATGAACCGAATAATGTTGCATGATGGCTTCTCTGAGTTAATTCTTACAGGTCGCGTTCAGTTGTCATAGCTGTGGCATATTGGTTTGTTTTGTGCATAACGTTAACATCCAGAAAACGTTAATATTGCATTGTTTCTCATATGATTTGTCTCTTTTTAGTAGTCTGTCTTGATTTACTGCCAAAACTTCCTACTGTGAAGACCCTACACTCGCTGTGATCCACCTAGTCATATGAGACCTAATAGGGAGCAATAAGTAGCTTTTACCATTAAAATTTCATGAGAAATTAATAGAAATGAATCTTGTTTAGCAGGAGGAGATGTAGAGAAAAACACGAGGATGAAAAGCTCAGGCTCAGGGGTGTCTGTCGGCCGAGAATGACAGGGGAAAATGCCATCCTCCTTCATTGATTTAATTTGGTTTGACAGTCACAGCCATGAAGACGTTCGCATGGAAAAAACAAGCGTTTGATGTTTGACTTTATTGGCAGCAGAACTCGATTTACTGGCACATCTGGAATGGTCTAGATACTGTCTATACATGTTATAATATGAAAAGCATTAGTAAACATTGAAAGATGGAGCAAAGGGGTTGTTTATCCAAGTCTGAAACGTTTTTCTTTTCTTCAGCAAGATTTGAGATGTCGTGCTGAAGTTTAATACTTAGGTTAAGATCGTCAACGTTGTTCTGAATGTTTTGATTGATTTTAATACATTTTTTTTTTCCTCAGCATTGTAAGTTTTGAAGTGATCAACAGTCCTTTTGAGCCATTTGACCAGTATCTGTCTGCCGTAATGGGAGAAAAACATATTTTTCCTCCTTTGTGCCCGACAAGTGGGGCATTTCACAGCTATCACTGTTTTCTTTCTACGCTCGCAGGTTGAGATAAATAAAATCTTCCATGACCTGCATGCACCAAAGATCTTGCATGCTCTGCAGATCAATAAGCTTGTTGCGTTGATGCTTTTTTTGTCTGGGAAGTCACGACTGGCTGTAATAAATAATGTGGGGCAGCTCAGGTTGAAGATGAATAGCCCTGTTAGCAGAACGACGTTGGTGTATCGGTGCATGGACACTTGTATGCATGGATCTGTGCAGAAACGTGACTGTTTGACAGCAGTTTTTGGGCTGATGATGTCTCTACATCCCCCTCTTCATGACACATGATTTATTGGACGGCGATGTTGGTACTGTGAAACAGAGATGCTGCACTGCAGTGCAATTCTGTCTCTCCTTTGCACTCTTCTACTCTGTTGCTCTTTTACTTGTTAACATGCTTCACTTTGTAGCAGCTGACATCAATTTTGCTATTTGCGACAAGCAGAATTTTTGGAACAAGGTCTTAAACCTTGTGCAGAAATGAATTTTATTTTTCTGTTGTGCTACAGTTTGAACATTAACATGATAACCAGAGTTGTAGAGGAGTAGTTTACCCAAAGGGAACCTTCTTCATCATTTACTCATCCTTATGTTTAGGGCTGCATGATATTGAAGAAAAATGCGATATGTGAGAACTCATTAAATAATGTGATATTCGATATGCGATATGATAATGCTTAAAAAGTGTGTAAAGTAAACTTAAATTATCTTTAAAATATATTTATCTACATACGTGTTTCACATTCTTTTTGTGACAAGAAAACATCCCTACAACTTCTGAAAGTGAACAGCAGTGTTTTACTGAAACATAAGAAGTATTATTTTAACTTCAGTGTAAACCACGGGGTTTAGGGTTTCAGGTTATCCTACATTAGGTTTATTTAACAACAGAAACTGAATAATCAAATGTAAAAATAAACACTGCTTAGTTATCACTGTATGAATTAAATATAGGCTATACTGATTCTTATTGAAGTTACAAAAGTTATTTAGCAAAGAGCAGTGAGTGATTTTCAGTGAGTCTTTTGTTCATGATCCCAGTTATTGCAAGCTGTTGCATATAAGCATGCATATATGCATATCGCGATTATATGCATTTGCGATATTTCGGTATATTGTGCAGCCCTACTTATGTTGTTATGAGACTATAGATGTTTTCTTCCATGTGCCATGAAAGGATATCAATAACACATTTAACATTCATGCATTTGGCAGACACTTTTATCTAAAGCAACCTGTATCACATTCAAGGTATAACACTTTATCAGTTCATTCATTCCCTGGGAATTGAACCCATGGCCTTGGCATTGACATGCCCTGCTGCTTGAGCTACAGAAATGATGATGATAATAATACTAATAGTAATTTGTGAAAGAACAGGCATATTTTACGGCTGAAAAAATGCACATGCATGAATGACATTCTGTGAATAGTGACTTTACATTCAGTCTGTTTCTCACACAAAGCTTCAGAAGACTTGCAAAAGTTATAATGACAACTTTTGTGGTGCTTTTATTTGGAGCTTCACAACTCCTGTTCACTTTTGTTGAATGGAAAAGAGTGGTTTGGACATTCTGCTAAGCTTCTTCTTTGATGTGTTCCGGAAGAAAGACAAATAGGTTTGGAACAACATGAGGGTGAGTAAATGACGCAATTAAAATTTTTGACAGAAGTAATCCTTTAAACCACTCTTACATGCATTTCACACATCATTTTGAATGAAAGAAATGAATATTTAATGTTAGTTCAGACGTAGTATTATTAGTGCGATCACGCTTCTTAATTTGTCCTGTCAGGGTCATCCATAACAAACGAAAATACCATCAATAGCTGTGATTGCTCTGCTGTGAGTCAGAGTACTTGTTTATGATACACAGCCAGATGAGCAGTCTCTTCATTTCCTGGCCCACCCCCCTTCAGAACCATCACTTATCATGCAGACCCCGCCTCCCTGTTTATCGTCAGTAATGGTTTCACGATGACAGGCCAGAGAGCTGTCAAAGGACACAGTTCACTCCGTCCCAGTGCGCACACATCTTAAAACCATCCTCGTATCTCTGCGATCGCTTTCAGCCGGTCGGCTGTCATTTATTCTTCTGCATGCGTCTCATGGCTTTGATGCCTGAGGGAGGCGTTCACAGCTCCTATTGATCTCCCTAACGTTCCGATCTGTTGTTAGGCTATGTTGTTATTCCTCTATCTGCCCTCCTCCTGGTTTCTTCATTTGTGTTCTGCCTGTCCACCCCTCCTCCTCCTCCCTCATTCACATCTCCCTTTATCTCTCTCTCGTTCCATCTGTCAGAGTTCTGGAATGGATGTTTGAGAGTTTTGTGTTGCTTAGCAACTGCGGTTTCCATGGGAACGCCAAAGATATTCTTTGTTTGCTTGGCGACCGGGAAAATGAAATTAAAAGATGAATTAGGAAATCGATGATTTCCATTCAAAGGAAGCAAATAAAACCCCTAACAGATTATACTCTGATATAATAGTAGGATAATTACACCCATCCTCTTTCTGGCCCTAGGCTGGTAGCTCTGATTGGTTGGATTGATCAATGCCTATTAATGGTTTAGGTTTCATTTTCACTGTGTTTAGACGGGCCAAACACACATTTGGTGCGACCATTGTCTGTAATGCCATTGTGATACGTGCCCGAGAGTGCAACATATTGATGCGTGTCCTTTATTAGCGAGTCAGAGAGCGGCTGTGCACAGATGTGTTTGTGTGTGATTGAGCTCATGCATACGTGTGCATGTGTACACTAGCATTGCATTAATTGACACTTCTTTGATCCACCAGCCTCTGTTAATTGCTCTGGGATTTGGAGAATTAATTGGCCAGTCAATGTCATTATTTCCACCCCACTCGCCCTCTCTCTTTCTCTCTTTGGCCTACACTAGGGATACTCAAATTACGCAGCTTAAGGGACACTTTTAGAAAATGCATGGTGACTGGGGTCAGTGAATAAAATGACCTGGTAATATAGATTAATGTTTGCAGGAACTATCAGTTACATCTATATATTTTACCAGCTTCATTTTTACATTCTTTCAATCAAAACATTTGTAATAAGTCTTAAAAACCCTTTCCATTTTCCATTTATTATGTATGATTTATTTACATACTAGAATTTATATATTTGTTGCATTGTGTTGCTCACATGCAGTCCAGACATAGAAGAGACAATATTAATGGCTAGTTTGTGGTGGCTGTCTCTCCTTTGAGTATAGACCAGAGACCATATTAATATTTGAAGGCTGCTTTTCTCTTCCCGTTGCTGTGTGAACTGCTAGGAGATGCTCTGGAGAGCTAGTCTACCTGGCAAAGCGGTGTTGAACACATTGCATGTATGTGGAGAAGGCAATCCCACTTAGCAGTGCAACAAGGTTAGTGAAAGCAATACATCCTAGATGTGGAGCAAAGAGAGGAAATGTCAGTTAGAAATACATTTAGATGACAGCACTTTACAGTAGTGTTCAGTTAGTTATGCCGGGCTCTAGACTCATTCTTCCCACTGGATTTGCGACAATTTTTAAGTTGGTCCCACCAGCACATGTTTTGGTTGCACCTTTTTTTTTTTTTTTGCTACAACATGGGATTAATCAATGCATGCTGATGAATAGTTATCTTAATTTGCATACCCTAGTTTTGCACTGATGTTAAAAGACTGCAGTGACACAAGACCCCATGTTGGCAAAATGTTTTGATCTTTTACCTATCAAATGAAAACTGTGACACCATGAAAACACCATGGATGTTTTTTGATGTTTTGCCTTTGCCTATATATTGTCTTTTCTGTTTCCTTTGCTCACTCAGTTCGTCCCTGTCCGCACCTGTGCTCTCGTCATCATGGTCTGAGACTGTATGCTGGCTTGTTGGCTCGTCCTTTCCACCAGCATCCTCGCACTTCACACTTTATTTTTTAATCAGTAGGGATGCACGATATATCGATATCGGCCGATAAATAATCATTTTTGATGTTATCGATCCGATAAGAAAATTAGGTCGATATATCAGAGCCGATAGATAATAGATTATTTACTTCAGTTAAGAGATGCGCGCTGTTCGCCGTGATGGTTTTGAATGAATTATAAATTGATGACTTGTTTAGATACACATTGTGTAGGTAACTATAAAATTTACTCTATTGTTCTCACACTTCACCAGCCACTTACTTTAATGTATTTCGGGAGAAGTGAATGAATTGACGTGTTGTAGCCTGACAGATACAATTCTCTGAACTGCCGTGCGTAGGCTACTGACATGGCGCCCATTGTGCGTTATACATCAACTAACATGAATCATGATCATTATAAAGGTTTCTTAAATGACAAAACACATTCACTTACATGTATTTAAGAATAAAAATATCAGCCAAGGACTGACTGACATAACGGAACCAATCACTGTTCGTTTTGTTCTGCGTCATGTTTGAAAATGTAAAGTCGATGTCCATACAACAGGGGTCGGCAAGTAACTTTGGCCGAGGGCCAATATTTTTTTTTGCCAGTAGGTGGCGGGCCAGCTACACAGAGTAGGCCTATGGATACAAATTAAATACTCTTATATAGGCCTATAATCGCAGAATATGATGGGTCCGTCACTGTCCGTGGATCATTCGTTCAATCGTTTTTTCAAATTAAAACCAAAAATAAAAAGATGAAAAACTACTTGTTTTTCCATTATTTATTTCCTGAACTAAAATGAAAAAACAAATAACGACGGGTTTTCTGATTGTACTCAGATCAAAAATAGAAAAAATTTATTACTGGATTAGACTAATTTTAATTTTGATTTTTTATTTTGAATTTAACACCTTAAGCATATATCAAGGAAATAATTTAAAACAGATCAAGTACTATTGTGGTAACAGATTACAGCCATTTTAATAAAGGTGTGAATCATGCCTCATTCGCTTACAGTCCGACTTTGGAACTTTATTCCTTTTTTATTATTATTATTTATTCGGGACACACACATACACACCTAAGGTTTAAGGAGGTCTGTCAATATAAATATTACGCTATTTTAACATTGTAGGCCTACTGTCAGCAGAGAAAAAAATGCCAAAGAAAAAAATTATGAAATATAAATAACATAAATTAAATAGGACAAAAGCAGCCTATCACTCAAATTTCTAAGCAACCTAAACGAAAATCATATTGCCCTACTGACAAATGAAGTAGGCTATTTTCTGCCGAACTATTTCAAACATCCTTGCAAAAAAAGAATGTTGTTGGCTGACAATGGTTTCAGTACCAAACAGCTCCTCAGAGCTAGGTGTAGCCTACAGGTCCGAATTAAGTGCGGATACGCTGTCAAAAGGTGTTGGAATGGGCTATTGTCAGTCAGACCGCCCGCTCCGTCCAAAGTACACCAGAGTTCTGACCGCTACAGTCTTTTGACGCGCGAATGGACACAAAGTGGTCAAGCGTAACTAGACGTGGCAGGCGCGAATTTGACGCGCTATTCGCGTCCAGTTTGAACGTACAGTTATACTTTAAAATGTAATCCCGCGCCGCATGATTCCCTATGTGTGTTTCACACAGTATGCGGCGGTGAAATCGCCGCGCGACTACGGCTTTTCTCAAGTATTGGAAGAGTTTTGTGCAGCATTTAGGACTTCCATAATAATCCGGCGGGCCAGAAAATATTGCTGGCGGGCCAGTTTTGGCCCGCGGGCCGCCAGTTGCCGTTCCCTGCCATACAATAACAGACCGGTGTACATCTAATAAATTATTAATTAATTAGAGACGCAAACCTCACATACTTTTGAAAATCCAGCATTCAGTTGATCCTGAGCACTCATTGTTACAGTTGTAAACATGACAACGTTCTTCATCCACGAGGGGTTTCGCGTCATAGCATTTAAGGAGATGCGTTCTAAAATAACGCTCACCTTCTGCAGGACATGCAATAAGTCAGGAGAGGTGTCATATTTGGCCAGAGAAGGCATGTGAAAACAATTGCTGACATTTAAAGCTGGTTTGTAGCATACCAAGACTACTTTGCTGTAATTAGTACTGTAGTGTTAAATTATTGCATTTTGGTTATAGGTGGCTTAGGTTTTATTTTGAATTTGTCATGTCAATTTGTTGAGTTTTGTACAGTGGTGGACAGTAACGAAGTAAATGTAATTCGTTACTGTACTTAAGTAGTTTTTTTACGTATCTGTACTTTACTTGAGTATTTAAATTTTGGAAGACTTTTACTTTAACTCCACTACATTTCAAAGTCAAATATCTTACTTTTTACTCTACTACATTTTCAAAATCAGTCGTTCCTTTTTATTTATGAGTGGATAAAAACTTAACTGGTCAAACGAGCCACCAATCACTAGCCTACAACGTGCGTGCTTTGTTTTGAACTTGCCTTGGCGCTATCTGCGTGACCAGAGCTGTTAAATATGAGAGTTGCGACCATAGACAGTATAAGGTTGCGACACACTAGGCTTGTTCGACTTGAACCGGAGCTGCACAGACCGATCAGTTTATGACATCGCGAGAGTGATTGAAAAAAGCATACAGAGCCGTCTACACTAGTACACTCTAATCGATCTCGCAGTATTTTAATATCATTCGTATGGTCTGTGCAGTGTGCAGCCGCTGTGATCTCGCCGCCGCGCGGTCACGTGATTCGTGTAGCTCTCAATAGTTCCAAACAAATCGCGTTGCCAATGATTTTAAGCGGGGCAGAGCAATTATTTTAATTATTTTATTATAATTACTATTATTGCAGCAATTATCGGTAAATATTGACGCATAATGAGCAGTGCTTATTACGTTGACACTAAAATTACTTGCATATAATAGCATTTTTTTTTCTGGGGAGTAGCAGAAACACTGCATTAATACGTTTTGGTGTTTAATTTTGGAAGGAAATAGGCTGCTCCCATAACGTAGAAAAAAAAAATTATATATATATATATATATATATATATATATGTATAAATGTGTGTGTGTGTGTGTGTGTGTGTGTGTGTGTCACAGTGTATTTAATGGCATTGTGCAGGTTTATGTGAATGTATCATAACATTAGGATGTTTATAATAGGCCTATTATAACCATAGATGCTCATGAAAAATATGTACAGTAAATACTGTAAATGTATTATACCTTATGGGAACAGTCCCCTTCCGTCCAAAATTAAACACACAAAAAATGTATTCAATTCAAAAATATATATAATATAAATTTATATAGAGACTAATTAATGTCATTTTATTAATAGATTGATGTGCCAAGAGTGACATTGGAGTCTTCACGTAGACTGAGTTAAGCAAGAGTCTTGTGACAAAAATTATAATAGGACATTATAGCCATAAAAAAATCATAGTACTTGGATACTTAAGTACATTTGAAGGCAAATACTTTTGTACTTTTACTCAAGTGAATGTTTAAAGGCAGCACTTCTACTTTTACTTGAGTAATATTTTACCTTGAGTATCTTTACTTTTACTCAAGTACATGGTATGTGTACTTCGTCCACCACTGGTTTTGTATTTAGACTACTTGTATGTATATACCATACCATACCATACCATCTTCTTCCGCTTATCCGGGGTCGGGTCGTGGGGGCAGCAGTCTAAGCAGAGATGCCCAGACTTCCCTCTCCCTAGACACTTCCTCTAGCTCTTCTGGGGGGACACCGAGGCGTTCCCAGGCCAGCCGGGAGACATAGTCTCTCCAGCGTGTCCTAGGTCTTCCCCAGGGTCTCCTACCAGTGGGACGCGCCCGGAACACCTTCCATATATGTATATATTTACAATAAAAAATTTTAGACATTACATTTTAAGAATTTTTTTATTTAATTTAATTTTATATGTCATTCACCATAGTTTTGAAGTATCCGTTTAGGCACCGGTACCGTTTTAAAAGTATCGATTTGGCACCGGTATCGAAAAAACCCCAAACGATACCCAAACCTATATATTTAACAGTCCCAATTATAGTTGTAAATGTGCATTGCTGTTTGAGCTGCGCACGCTAAAGATAAAGATGATCACCGGTACAATTAAGTGCTTTACTGCATCGTTCATTAACTCATCCTATATTAGATTAATCATATCCGTGCAGAGGCAATTCTGTTTTATTTATCCATGGCACATGCATTTTGTTTCTTTATATGCAGCCCAATGTTTGCATTATTTATGTATTTTATTTAAAAAAAAATATATATAAATATTTTTTTTTTGTTAGACAATAGATTTTTTGGTAACACTTCACAATAAGTCTCATTTGTTAATGCATTAACTACATGAACTAACAGAGAGCAATATGTTGAAGTGTTTGGGACATGGCTTTTAATGGTGAGCCTTTTGTTTATGTATGCAGGCTATCAAAGTATCTAAAAATTTGAATTAACCTTTATTGGCCAATATATCGGTTATCGACTTTCAAATGTAAAGAATCGTCATCTGTATCGGACAAAATTTTCATACTGGTGCATCCCTAGTATTCAGCTATTGGCCTCTTAATTTTTAAGAAGTTCTTATTTCCGCGTTTCCTGTAACGTTCTGTTGTGCATGCGTGAATTTAACCGCTACTTCTTGACGTTGTGCATGCGTGAATTTAACCGCTACTTCTTGACGTTCTACTGTTACCGTCTACTACGGGTGAATAGCCGATTTGCCGTAGGCGATAGGCCTAATAAGTGACGGATTATACTTCCATTCTGCAAGCTTGAGCTGTTGTTTTAGTCATACTCTGAAATGTTTACAAGAAAGCAAATTCATTGGATAAAAAAAAAGATACGCAAACTTATGTTTGATTTGGGTAGTGCCAAGAGCCTATATAGGCTACCTGTATGTGTATAAAGTATGGTGTATTATATTTTTTATAATACACCATACTTTCACCCAAACTCAATCATTAAAATCAAGTTTAAATGGGTAAATCTATAAATATTTTTGATTCTTCATTTTTCTTTCTGACATACTCCAGTTAGACCTAAGTGGTGGTCAAATTTTAATATTCTTTTTATCAAGCAAAGTCCTTGAGAACCTGACTGGAGACTCCAGGTTCCAGTTCTGGAAAATGGTGGCACTGGAGACTAAAGGGTTCCTTATGGTTTCTCACCTCATTCTTCACCTTAAAGGTGACACATTATGCCCCTTTTCACAAGATGTAATATAAATCTATGGTGTCCCCAAAATGTGTCTGTGAAATATCAGCTCAAAATACCCCCCAGATTATTTATTATAGCTTGTCAAATTTGCCCCTTTTTGGATGAGTAAAAACGCGCAGTTTATGTGTGTGTCCCTTTAAATGAAAATGAGCTGCTGCTCCCCACCTCCGTTCAGAAGACGGCCGATCCTTTACATGAGCTTCGGATACTCTGGGAATAACAAAACGCCCATCACATTCATCCAAAATCTCAGAAATAACTAGTAGCGGAGTCCAGTCTTACGGAGAGACTCAGGAAGGTTGCAACTTTTAGACTGCACCTGGACGTTTCTGAATGGTTAGTGGATACTAGATACATTTATTGTTGTAGAGTTACACTGATTCATCTCTCTCTCTCTCTCTCTCTCTCTCTCTCTCTCTCTCTCTCTCTCTCTCTCTCTCTCTCTCTCTCTCTCTCTCTCTCTCTCTCTCTCTCTCTCTCTCTCTCTCTCTCTCTCTCTCTGATATCTGACGCAAAACGTATTTGAGTAGTGCAAGGGCTTTTCAGTGCCTTCATTACTATTTTAATATGAGGTGAGGTTAATATGAGGTCGCTATTAAAGTAAAAGCACTTCGCCCACACATCACACCAGAATCATTTTCAGAACCGAAACTTAGGAATTTCGCACGGTTCCGGTATTTTGCAAAAACACTGACAGTTCTGGACAAGAGCCAATTCTCGAAATGATAATTTCGAGAGAAAAAAAAATACAAAATGAATAGTACTTATTCAGATTTATGTGGTTTGGAATTGGTCAAATGTGCTTGGAAATAATAATTATGCACGCACTTAATTTGTGTATTCCATAAATACTTATTTATTAGCGTTCCAGAGAGCTCGCCCCATCACTTTATATTTGACGCATTCCATGTATTTATCTGTCGGGTACTCGAGCAGTCCAAATGACCGAAATTCACATCCCTTCTGTGTTATGGGTTGATTCACTTCCAAACATATCCAATTTGGGCCTGATCCTCTTAAGCATTTAGAACTGCATTTATATGCCGTGACTGCAGGCGTTCTCTCACAGAATCATTGTCTCTTGGCCAGTCACCATGTTGTGTAGTTTTCTAATCATTTCAGGCTGTTTTCTCTTTTGTCTCTCTGCCACAGTCTCTCGTCCTCTGTCCAGTTTTGGCCCACGGCCCATGTTGCTTTTTACGCGCTGTGGTCTGTCGTACAGTTATTTTCCCAGGCAGACTCGGGCTGTATCTTTATATGCGCCTTTGCCCTGTAATTGCGGTGTTTATTCTAGTCGTGTGACACGGCTCTTAAGTTATTTTCTTACCACCAGTTTTACCAATCAGGTCCTGTAGGTTAGATCACTGCGATACTGAACATCCTGTTGACTCTTGGAGAGTTTGAATGATTGTTTTAAAAAGCCATATGAGCCAGAATGAGCCATAGCTTCCAAAAGAGCAATCTTCTGCTCCAAGCTGCTCCACCACGGGAGTTTCCCGCTGAGCAGTAGATGTTTTGGTTTCCAGATGAAGAAGTAATGCATTCAGAATGCCAAGTCAGTAACGGGGGAAAATTTACCTTAAGTTGATGATGTGTCATTTAAGTAAGCAGCATCAAAAGCGGCAGCTAGTTTACAAATTGTGGGCTCTTGGATGAAAGGTTTGTTACGTGACGGATGACAAATAACCTGTTTGTGGTTTGATTGGTATTACTTTTACCAGGATGAAAAAAATGTTAGTTGTTCTTCTCTAGTAGGGCTGCACGATTCTTGCTAAAATGTGAATCACGATTTTTCTCCATGGGAATTGAGATCACGATTCTCATTTTTTCAACCAAAATTTATTGCACTCAAGTAAAAAAAAAAAACAGGACATTCAGTATAATAAAGTACAGGAGTAACAAAAAATTTTCTCTTTTCTTTATTTTAGACCCCTTAAAGTGAATAGTTTTAAAGCTTTATGTTGTTGAACAAGAGAACATTAACATATACAATAATAAATAAAAATAACTAAATAGAACCTGTGCTTTTTGCTCCAATTGGCACAGAATGTACATAATACTTTCATCTACTGTGTTTACGGGAATACTCGACTTGCCATTTTGAAATATCTCTCTGTTTATTTGGCCTTTTAGGCGCGCAACCGGAGACAAAGGCTGCTTGCGCACAGCGTCCTGTCAGTAGAGTTCAGTTCTCTTTCGCGACTTATCGCGCTTTTAATATTTATTTTTAATATAAAGCACATTCTGCTCTTTTCTTTATCTTTCATTTATTATTTGTTATTAATAACTTTAAAACAGAATCATCAACTGAAATCTGCGCGGATTATCAAAAATTCGACTGCAAATTATGTCTCTGCGGCAAAAGTGAAAGTAAAAGCACAGCAAAGCACCCGTTTCAATAAAAGGATATAAGTTTATATAGCCTACTTTTACATTTTCGCTGCTGTTCTAAAATGGTTTTAGCCATTACCTTAAACTAGCTGCAGCTGCTTGAATCCAGTGCAGGAGGTTACCACAGAAACGTAAGTGGTTAGTTGATTGCTGTGTGACTCGTGACACTCGCGAACAACACTGAACACACACTTTTGCTGGTACAACTTGAATATTTATTATTATTATCATACACTTTTCATTAACTTCGGTAGGCTGTACAACAAGGAAATTGTAATTGGCTGCTATTTCTGCAGAGAGCCGATCTCTGTTGATGTGTCTTAATTTTTTTATCATTTGTTGGTAAAGGGTGAGACCTTGCGAGCCACATGATTTTTGCCAAAGAGCCAGGTGTGGTTCGCGAGCCATAGGTTCCATTCCCAACCACTAGTGTACACGAATCAATAGATATACGTGACCTCCATCGTGATGTCGGTCAGCCATCACAGCCCTATTTTGTTATTGTGTGACCAATAACGCGTGAATGCAGCATGATCTGAATGCAGGGAAATACATGGAAGTGAATCGCCATCATTAAGAAATGAGATCGCATTTATGTTTAAATCGAGATCGTGAATTTTTTTTCTTTTTTTTTTTCTTTCAATTAATCGTGCAGCCCTACTCTCTAGCGTGGAAATTATCTGAGTTTAATGCGTAGCACAGCATTTTTATCATTATCGGATGATAATCTTGAGATATGCCTTAACTATTTTACTGTTTTTATTCTTTGAAGCTGAAATTGTCAATTTACTCATCCTCATGTCGTTCCAAACCCGCGTTACTTTTTCCTTCTGTAGATACTGTGAAAGTCAGGTTTGGACCACAAATTTTTTTATTGTAGGGACAAAAAAAAAATAATTCTTCAAAATGCCTTCTTTTGCATTCCACAGAACAAAGTTGATCTAACCAGTTTGTAACAACAGGAGGAAATGAGGAATGCACTTTCATTTTTGGGTGAAATATAATTTGTCTTCTGTAAGTTATATGTCCCCAAAAAGTGTGAACGCTGGTGCAATCATGCAAGTATTTGTTTGGCATATACAGTAGGTGAAAACCTGTTTGACAACAATCATTATTTTTGCAGTTCTGCCACAGAAACGACACGTTCAGCACCTTGTACTATATATATATATATATATATGAAGAGTTCAGATGCAAAAGCCTCTAAGTGCCATCTGAAATTTTCTTATAGTATGATCATTTTTATCAAGCTTGTATATTTAAATTCAATAATTTCACTTAAATGGCAATGGAGATTACCTTTTTATTGTCATTTAAGTGAAATTACTGAACTTAAATATACAAGCTTGATAAAAATTATCATTCTATAAGAAAATTTCAGATGGCATTTAGAGGCTTTTGCATCTGAAATCTTCATATATATATATAAGGAAGAGAAATCAGTTTACTGCATGTTCCAAGCTGGCCTGCATGTTCCAAAACTTGGCCTCCACTCAACATGACACGTGCAATGTGATTCATCATATATAATCATGATGCTCGAGACTAGAAGGATTTAGAAGCTCTGGCTGTGAGTCTCAAACCCATTCTCTATTCGGCCTGACATGAGCATGGCTTTTTGCTTTTGTTAATATTGAAACTTTGCATAGGGAAGTGTTTGCGTGTGTGTGTAACAGAATAAGAAAGTGCAAGGGCGTGTGTGAAATAGAGTCATGACAATTTAGACCTAAAATAAACTGACACTTGTTTGCTGAGTCTGCAGTGTGTGTGTGTGCGCATGGGTGTGTGTCTGTGTGCGCTTGTGTGTGTTTAATGGGCTGTCCGTTTTTCCATGTTCCATCTTCGTTCGCCTTGTAAACATCACTAAGACACTCACCTTGTTGGGGAAGGTATTGTAAAATAAAGACACATTAACCTGGCCTACTAAGCTAGCTCTCCGAGGTCGCCCACGAAATGGTGTTTAATTCCCTTTGCCGTGGCTAACAGTAAACTCTAATGTAGTTCCTTGTGTTTTGGGGCTATGCGTGGGCAGTGTGGTTAGTGTTGGCCTGCACTCTTGCACACGCATGTGAGCGCTCCTCCCCTTCTCTCATAGAGTACCACATCTCAGTATTGAGATCTCAGTATACGCTTCCGGGTGGCTGGTAAAAACGGCAGAATCAGTCTTGTCAAACAAGTGGTGAGGAGAGAGTCAGGCCTTTTATTAGTCCCCTCAATGTTTATGTAGCTTTTAGGCTCATTTGATAATGCTTTTAACTGCTAATGAGACTATAGCACTCTCAGCTAATTCTTCTTCTGCCAGACGCTTTTATCCATTTATCATTCAGATCCGGCATTCATAGCCCATTTTACTTTTCTTTCTTTTCTTTTTTTTGAGGTAATAAAAATAAACCATAAGCAAAGACGTAAGCCTTCAAAATGACTTAAATATATTATAACAATGAGGCAATAATACTTGGTTCGAATAAAGTATCAAAGCAAGCCATCATATGGTTACTAGAACATAATTGTTAAAATACATAATATAAACAATCATCTTACATATTATAACAAATGCCTACAGGGGTCACCAACAGCCTGGTGATAGTTGTTGTTACACATAAAACATGATAACTTATTCAAAATTGGCCAAACAACATTTAATTCAAATGTTCCCTTAATCTGTAATTTCTTGAACAGGAATATGTGGACATCAAAACATGCAAACTCAGTGTGAGGATTTAAACTTTCATTTTGAAGTCGTGATGAACAATAGTTCACGTTTAGAAACATTGGCGTAGGTTTAACAAATCTGATGAAATCCCAGATGAACGTTATAAGCAAGCCTAAACTCATAGCAAATGCATAGATGGAATTTGAGATGCTCCACTCATGTAAATGACAACAGTTCATGTGGAACAGCATTTACTGTGAACAGAGCCGCTCTGAGATGCAGGTAACCCACATGCATGTAAATAAAGCGCATATACATATTAGTGCTGCATATTAATCGAATTTCTGATCACGATTACAATTACGGATGCCACGATTACAAAAAAAAGTTAACTTACATTATTCTTTGTGCTTAAGAGGTGTGTTTAGAGCAAGTTACATTGTGAGAGGCAAATCACGACTACTTGAGACAACCCAGCACTACCAGTGGCGTAAGTGGTCATGTTAAGGGTAACTCTACGAACATGGAAAACAGTGATAGATGGACCTCTCAACCTTTACACTAAGCAGGGATGTGATTTTTCCGGATTATTTTTTCCGGAATTCCGGATTTTCCGACCTGAAAATGTGACCTACGTGAATCATGCAGATCTGTAAAAAAAAAAAAAAAAATGGGGGGCGGGGGGGTAATCTCACAGCCGTCACCATGGTAACCCGGGACGGAACCACAATCGCCGCGAATCGCGGCCACACCGGGCGGCACGTCAACATGGTTACAGATGGCAGAGAGATGCAATCTTTCCGCGCCCAGCGAGTGCTTGAAGTGCGTCAGAAACAGAGCGCGCGCGCGATCAGTGGTTGGTAATTTGTTGTGTAGTGTGCGCGATGCCGCATCCAATGTAGACAGCATTGCTTTTTTTTGAGGGCGCTTAACACACAGGCTCGTAGAAACGGGCCTGGCAGCTTGCGCCAGTTCTAGACGCGGTGAAAGTTTCCCGATTGTGACGGATGGCCGAATTTACATGACACATTATAAATGAGCATTATAGTCTGCGATAGATACAGTGCCAAAAAGAAGAGAAGAGGATAAAAGGGGATAAAGACAGAGGTAAAGTGATGTAGTGACAGTTTATCTAATTGCATAGTCTATATAATTTCATGGCAGTTATTTACTTAATGTTAGCAGTTGTTCTGAGTTCTCCAGACTGTGTGATTTTTGTTACAATCATGTCAGTTTTAAGACACATTTTTTATTATCACTTTTTTATTAATGTTTTACTCTACAGTTGTGCAGTTTTGGGGGGAATACAGTACAGGCCAAAAGTTTGGAAACATTACTATTTGTTTTTGAAAGAAGTTTCTTCTGCTCATCAAGCCTGCATTTATTTGATCAAAAATACAGATTATTTTTTTTATATATTGTGATATATTATTACAATTTAAAATAATTGGTTTTCAATTTATTATACTTTAAATTATAATTTATTTCTGTGAAGCAAAGCTGAATTTTCAGGATCATTACTCCAGTCTTCAGCATGTGACATCCGGTCTATCACATGATCCTTTAGAAATCATTCTAATATTCTGATTTATTATGAGTGTTGGAAACAGTTCTGCCTAATATATTTGATGAATAAAAAGGTTAAAAAAATCTTCTTTACTATCACTTTTTATCAATTTAACACATCCTTGCTGAATAAAAGTATTGATTTATTTCAAAAAAGAAAGAACAAAAAATCTGAACCCAAATCACTGACCAGTAGTGTATATTGTTGTTACAAAATATTTCTATTTTTTTTTTAAAAATATTCTTCTTTTTTATTTTTATTTCAATTTTATAACTTTTTATTCATCAAAGTATCCTTAAAGTATCACAGGTTATTAAAAAATATTAAGCAGCAGAACTGTTTCCAACTTTGATAATGAATCATCATATTAGAATGATTTCTAAAGGACTGGAGTAATGATCCTGAAAATTCAGCTTTGCATCACAGAAAAAAAATTATAATTTAAAGTATAGTCTAAAAATGGAAATCCAATTATTTTAAATTATTTTAAATTGTTGATGGCGCACTGTTGATGGCGTGGATTAGACACTTGGCTTTGATTTCCACTGCGACACATCCACCAAATAAGTTGTCATTTGTCATACTGTACAAAAAAAGTTGCATGTTGCACAACTAGCTGTAAAATAAATCAAAATATATTTTTTTGTTCAAATAAGTTGTTATGGGTCCTGCTTTACTATCCATATAGATCCGCCACCAGTTTGATCGGCGGGGCGGGGGGATGGGGGGGGGCGGGTCTTAGTATATTTTCCTGCTTTTTTGTCCTTAGCCAATCACATGCCTGACTAAGGAGAAAATCCAACGCAACTTTGAGGGGACCAGACGAAACATGATTATGTATTTCTGCTTTGATTTCAAATCAACATAAAAGTCCGCCAAGCAAAATAAATCACATCAACAAGCGTGGCTTACGTCACTTCAGATTTCCTACTGGTGGTGCGAACGCAACCAGGAAAACGGCCATATTGGGAACATTAGTTCTCAGGGAACCACCTTGATGGCTAGTTCCTAGAACTACCCGGTGCGAAAGCCCCTGTTATACCATGTATATTTTAACTTTTTATTTGTTTATTTAAAGAAACCAAACCAACTTATCGTTGACATTTGAGGCTTAAAGTTTTTCAGGAACAGTGCTTTCAGCTTCTTGTTTTATTTTTATATAAATGGCATGCAGTTGCTTGGTACAATGGTGTAAAGCTATTCAAAACATCATTCAATGTAAATTGTGATTATCGTAATTAATAATCACATTTACAATTTCAGGGGAATAATTGACAATTATAATTTTGCCATAATCATGCAGCCCTAATAAATATATATATATTATATATTTTAGGGGTGTAACGATACACGTATTCGTATTGAACCGTTCGGTACGAGGCTTTCGGTTCGGTGTTCGGTACGCATTTTCAAACTGAACGGTTCGTTGGACCATTTTTCCTGCCGAGCAAAATTTCGTTATTTCAAATGTAGGCGGGCTCATAAAGTAAGAGACGCTGGCGCGACCACAACATTGTCCAACATCAAATGTAATGTAAGCGGAACGAAACTGAGCTAGGCCTACTCGTTATTGTGTGGTTGACGGACCGTTTATCAGTTTGGACGAAAGCAGCGTAAGCCGATCTTGATCAAGCGACACTGTTACTACACAGCGCTAAGAGATACAGTAAAGAAATCATTTGAATTCGCCACTTAAGTAATAACATTGCTGCGAAATCTAGTGAGAAACATTCACATTTCTCCGTTATTAACGGATTAAACAGCGCGTGGAAACCAGGAAGAAACATTGTGCCATGAACGAACTATCCAGTGTCCACAGATCTGCAATATTCACCATGGATTTACTGTAGTAACACTAACTGCAACCATGGAAGTTTGGCAGGAATAGTAGGCTATAATGCTTTCAAGTAACATTATGTCGGTTTTATTAGGCTACATTTCATTTTTTCCAAGGTGCCGTTTTGTTTTATATGCTCCTAAGAAGAGTCAATTATAGCTCCATCATTGGATATATATATATATAATAAAAAATATGCCATGGTTGCCACCGCTACGTTCATATTACGTTGCGATTCCCACCGCGGCACTGCCTCCACTGTCGTTTTGCTGTTTTTATCAAAAATTGTAAAATATTGCAAACGTCTGCTCTGCTCATCCAGCACAAGTTGCAGTCGCACAGTGAAGCAGGAATAATGGTTCACTGATCGCGTGACGAGGGCGGAGGATTCGTTGCACAACAGAACCTTAGCGTCTGATAAATGTCTTGTCTTGTAGGATGCGTGTTCAGCACCGCTGCTCCCTATACACAGAGTATGTGCGATCGCGAATTTGAAAGTGGAAGTAAAACACGAGCTCTGGACAACATTGTTGTCTTTCAATACTTGTGATAATTCATACTCACAAAGTAGAACTGAAATGACATTCATTACAAGATTATAAGGTAAAACATTACAAAATGCACCTGCAGACTATTCTTCCAGTCATGAATTTTGTCGTTGAGGATTTCTATAAAATACTGTGCAAATGTCTCGTCTCGTTCTTGTGCACCCAATCTTATGTCTCATCTCGTGAGATAAGAGTCTCGTCACACCCCTAATATATATATATATGTGTGTGCGTGTGTGTGTGTGTGTGTGTGTGTGTGTGTGTGTATAATGCAGATATATTATAAATATATAATTTAAATAACGCTAATAAATTCCATGTATGCAGCTATAACCTAAATAGCGATTTGGCAATTTTGAAGTTGACTTTGAATCAACACAGTGGTAAAAAACTAAAAACTAAAGATTCCGTGTAGACCTACATGTAATTATGTGATTCAGTGACTGTCCTCCCAGATCTCCTGTTCTTCAAGAGAAAGCACACACTGAGTGGTCCGTCAGCAAGCTTACCCCACCTGTACTTGGGCTCGAGTCAGAATCCTGCAATCAAGGAGAGAGATTGTTTTGTTCATTCAAAGTGCGATTAAGGGTAATCCATTAACTCTGTGACGTAAGCCACATCCTCTTCGGCGTGATTTCTATATCTATCACTCTCGCTCACCTACTCATTCCTGCTCAGAACATAAGGATATGAGGAAACCCTGAATTAGGCGATTTTATCTGCAGTTTCAATTGATGTGCAGTCAGTGTGTGTTTATATGTGGCTAATCTGACATTTAGAGCTGGAACTGTTAAACTAGTTTTTAACCAGTTTGTACCTTCCACCTGCCTGTTGATTCCTTGCATATTGTGCATCTCATTTATATGATTGCCATCTAATCAATATGTTTTCACTGTGATCCATGCATTTTCATACATCTGTGTTCGTGTCACTAGCCGCTGGGTTTATTCCTCTCTGGATTGTATTTGAGACCTCTTGACTCTACACTGCAGACAGCAGGAAAGGGAGGAAAACAAAGATGAGTGTCTGAGAGATAACAGAGAGGAGGAAGAGGACGGCGGGCAAGATACTAAGAGGAGAAAAAAAATTGCTGAGAGGCCCTTATTAGTATCGCTACTACTTTTCATTACTATTGCTCATACTTGGGGGTCCGATTTGTGACATGGAAATTAACTATATCTGAAATAGTGTAGCTTGTGGAAGAGTTTGTGAGTACTTTTAAAAGTGATTGAAAATATCCCATAGACTGACATTGTGTTCATGCGCTCAACATGTCTGTCTGTGATTGGCTACAATGATCAACGCTACAAAAACATGTTGTAAATAGTTATCTTTGATGCTCTTCACCAAGCACTTGCGCAAGATACACACGGGAGCGTTTGAAAGCAGGTGTCTATCAGCGGATCCATAATATATCCACTGATAGACGGATCCGCTGATAGACGCCTGCTTTCAAACAGCCAATCACAGACATATACAGTATGTTGAGCGCGTGAACACAATGGCCAATCAGAGACATATATGTTGAGCACGTGTACACAATGGCCAATCAGAGGTGTGTAAGAATCCATTCAACAGCGCTCAAAATGTTAGAGGGAAATGCTGATGTCACATTTTTTAAATTTCAGTACCTACTTGGTACCGAAGTCGGTACTTTTAACAACACTATTCGGCCCCATGTAATTGCTCCTCAGTTCATGAATTCTGCTTTTTGAGCTACAGTGAACCAGCATTCACTCACAATATACCTTCATTAATGTGATGCATTTATGAAAATAGCAGGACAAGACATGACTCAATCCATTGTGAATTGATTGGATTGTGAAAAGGAGCAGTTTCAGACCTGAAGATTGTAGTTGGTTGTGAAAAGAATGACAGTTTTGTCCTAGAAATCAGGCCATGTTTATCAGAGCTGCTTAATCACCCTTCAGTATCTTAATGTATCCCAGTATTAGCTGTTCGTTTTATATATTTATAAAATATAAATTACAATACATATACACATTCACAATTTTAAATATATACTTAAAAATAAGTTGTATTATGGAAATGTTTGTTTTGTAAATATATAAAAAATATATATACAGGGACTGGGTGAGAATAAAGTATCACAATACATTACTACAGCATTGTTTTTGGATATAAGTCATTTTGAATATAAAGCATCTTTTAATGTTTAAAATGACTAATCACTGTTTAATCACTATTTAAAATGAATGTTTATAGACGTTTTGCCCAGCAGCACCATGTTTGTGGTGTTTTTTTGTTGTTTTTAATCTCCTAAAAGATAATTCCACTGCGATCCAATTAACGTCTGCACTGCCCTCCTATTTTAACAGTGGTAATCAGCTCGCACTAATGCTGCAGGTATCAGAAGTGGCCACGCTCTCAGATCTCATCGCCCAACGCTAGAACTGGCACGCTAAGCCTCTGGAACAACGTTCCTTCCTCCTGCATCTTTCATCTGCTCTGTTAATATGACTTGAAAGGGCCATAGCACTCTTGACACCCTTGAATTGCATTTCATCCTGTGACTTTTGCCCTGTGCGGTCACCCAGTCAAACACTGAGACAGGCAGCGATCTCTATCCGAGGGCCGTCCCCTCCGCTCATGATGGTGGCCCATTATTGTTGCTATGGGAACAGTCTCAACTTTGCTGTCTATGCTGATCTTCTCCCTCTGTGCCACGTCGTCACCACGTGAGCGCATGGGTTGTTTAACTGGTAACTTCTGCTGTGCTTTGTTGAAAAGCAAACAAGTTGAAGATGAGAAGGGAAATGCTCCAGCTGGCAGGATCGAGTGAAATGGAAGGTCAAGGTGGCTGTCTGATGGGGGATTTTCTGAATTAGGATAGTGGTGTCTGTCCTGTGATTTAAGGATAATCCTCTTAACAGTAACTAATCCGCAGTCAACTGGTTAGGTTGTTGTTATCGTCCCTCATTCACTGAGAGCGTTTACCATCAGCACTGTACCTGTATCCGCAAGTCACGAATGAGAGCTAAACTGTTTGGGTGAATCCCAGAAGCAGTTTGTGTCATATTTGATCCTCAATCAAAAGGGGAAAATCTTAAATTGTTGTGCATAAAAACATAACCTTTCAATGACATTTATTTTCATGACACCATGACAAATCAGGAACTTTCTTTGCAAGGCTGAATGCATGTTTATGATGAATATCCATAAAATATATACCGCTTGTGATCTTTCTTGTGTTTTCATCACCGCGTGATATTGATTTGGTTATGAAATTCTGCTTCGTTGGAACAACTTCCCCCTTCAGAGCAAATCATATTATATGTATGCATGGTGATAAAGCTGCTATTTGAGTTGTCTCTTTATTATTTACTCTAGTTATACGTTTGTTTACTTTGGCATGAATGCCTTTCGGGAGCTTTCAAAGGCATCAATATAGCTGCTGTTTTATTTGCTTTATATTTATAAATACATTTTCTTGCATTGCGCACTCTAAAAGGTCAAATCTTTCTATCGTTCATTCTGTTTTGCACCTTATCTAACTGTTTGCCTTCCTGCCTCTGTTGTCCAGGTTTCCTCTTGTTCAAGGATTTCTGCATGAACGAGATCGACGAGGCCGTTCCACAGCTGAAGTTTTATGAGGAGGTAAAATAGTTTTTTCTATGCAAGCAAGCAAGCAAGCATCTGTATATTCCCTTCAATGGGCTTTGTGGTAATTGTGCATGTTTTTACTAAAGATTATTTTTATGTTTGACCTGACTTATCGTCATGCTGGTTATGACCCGCAAAGACATGGCTAATTGATGTTTTTTTCCCATTCCATTTGACCAGAAGAACACCATGTGTCCTATTAAACAGCGTGAGATTGTCTCTGAGATGACGGTAGTCTTGATTTGTCCTTTTCAGATTAAAGAGTACGAGAAGTTGGATTCAGAAGAGGAGAGGCTAACACGCAGTCGACAGATTTACGACGTCTACATAATGAAAGAGCTTCTGTCGTGTTCACATGTAAGAAAAAACTAGCAGCAATTTCTCATTTATACAACATAGGGCTGCAAAATTAATAAATGATGAATAAATATTCAAGATTTTGTCTCTGAATTTCAGTTCTACTAATTTTGCTACGTGTTGGTTACAGTAGATCTGCTCCTGTCGTGTCAAAGCTTTCTATTCACTACATGATTATTTGCAAGTTCAAATAGTGATCCAACAACTAATCATTGAAGATGAATACTTGCATTATATATAATAATAGTATATACTAAAAGATATATATATATCTTTTTTTATATGATATTTTGTTAAAATGTTATTTATAATCATAAGCCCTAATATGATGTATGCAAAGGAACATGGTTCTATAATGCTGCTAGCTGGAGGGATGATGCTTCTTATTGTCCATTGAAGATCCGGAGACTCAAATGATTTCTGTCGAGAAAACAAGAGTACCATTAGCCTCCGTCAGTCTCCAGTAGTAGCTTTTCAGAAACAGGAAGCCTGAATGAACCAACACAATGGCCTATAGGACACTCGAGGCCTGTGTGATTGTCACACTGTTTTATATTGTGATAACCAGGAATGCTTAGGAGGTTAATGTCGATGCTTGACGTTTATTCAGGGGAAGCTGTTCTTGTTGTTTTAGTGTTTTGACCTACCTTATCGCAAATGTCACTTAATCTACCTTCCTTTCTCACAGCCCTTCTCTAAGAAGGCAGTAGACCATGTCCAGACTCACCTAGCAAAGAAACAAGTTCCTCCAAATCTCTTTCAGGTAAGTCCCCCAACATGATATAATCAAACCTGTTTTTCCGGGTGCAGATTGGCTTTTGTGCATTTAACACAGAGGAAGTAAAGTGTTCAGAAAGCAGGGACTCCCAACAGATCCTGATGCATTTGTTTGCTTGCCTCCTTCCAGCCATACATAGTTGAAATCTGTGACAGTCTTCGAGGAAAGATCTTTCAGAAGTTCATTGAAAGGTGAGACAGACGGCTACAAAGCTAATAAAAAAAAATTCAGTTCGTGTTTGATTTATTTTGGTGCTTGGGAATGATTTTAACATTTAAAACCTTTCTATTTGTTCTATAGCGACAAGTTCACGCGTTTCTGCCAGTGGAAGAATGTAGAGCTCAACATCCATGTGAGTTTTCTTTTTTTTCTTCTTTTCTTACGTTTTGTTCCTTGTGCTTTTTTTACCCCAAAATTATTCATGCACCTTTAAAAACTTTTGAAATCTTGTTTTATTTTTGCATGTAGTTGACAATGAATGACTTCAGTGTGCATCGGATCATCGGTAGAGGGGGTTTTGGAGAGGTGTACGGATGCAGAAAGGCAGACACAGGGAAAATGTAAGTGCTGTTGTAAGGATGAAACCAAAAAGAAGCTTCTTTTGGGTTTGGATAAAAGGATGTGCTCACTTACTGTGTGTGTCTCAGGTATGCCATGAAGTGTTTGGATAAAAAGCGGATCAAAATGAAGCAGGGAGAAACGCTGGCGCTCAATGAGAGAATCATGCTGTCGTTGGTCAGCACCGGGGTGAGTGACACGTTCACATGTGCAAACTCAACTCGTCGTCGTACTCAGACTGCACAATAATTTCCCCGTCTCATTTGTTGTACCCTCTCCATCTCTTTTTCTCTCTGCAGGATTGCCCTTTCATAGTGTGTATGACATATGCCTTCCACACCCCTGATAAACTGTGTTTCATCCTGGACTTGATGAATGGTAAGGGTAGCCATCATCTCTTTGGTCTAAAGACTTGTTCATGCCAATGTATAAGAGTAAAATTTTTGCCAAATGACAAAACCTAAAATACAAAAAAATTTCGGTACACAAAAGACTAAAGGGGGTCGCACACCAGACGAGAAGTGCAGTGTCGCATTGCGCCACATGGTTAAAATTCGAACGCATTGTTTTCAATGAGTGTACTCACACCAGCGCCCAGCTATGAATCAGGACTGCTGTACAGACATTATCTTAATTTCATAATACCTTTAAACAATCAATATTGTTGACCACAAACTGGCAATAAAATGTCTGCATCCGGTGTGCAATACGTCTAGACGCTACGTGGCGCTTCTCGCCCAGTGTGTTACAGCTTTAAGACTCAAAATAAAAAAAGCAGAAGTACAATGCTTTGGACTCTGTGTTGTGTTCATATTGATTTGATTTTATGTTTTGTTTTAGATTCATGAGCACATTTTTGTGCTATAGTTTAGATCAGGGGTCTCCAACCTTTTTTCATTTGAGAGCTACTTTTTAAAAATGAAAGTGGCCGAGAGCTACTCATGTAATGCAATACTTAAATCTCTTAAATAATGTCTCATAACTCTCATATTAATAACTATGCTAACTGTTTTAGACCTAAAAGAGTTATTGTAGGCCTCTATATGTGTCACCCTTAATTGTCAGAGATAAAAAAAAGTTATACCGTAAAAACACATAATTATTGTTGATTTTATAGTGCATCATAACTAGAGAGGAAATTAATCCTGTTCAAAAAGTACTAATACTACACAATGAAATCAATTCACCAAGTTTTATGTCGAAAACCAGCAAATAACAAATAAACTTAGCATCAATATGCACTTTTTGTTTACATAAACATTAAAATAATAACATTAAAAATGATGGCAAAATTTGAAAGGAGTGTCTTGCAACATGTTATCTACTAACATGTACAAGTTCAAATAAAGTTTTGACAAAAACGTTTTTATAAAAAGATAAACCTCGCATATTTCAGCCTTTAAATCATTTTTATAAAAAGAATGAGTCAAAAAAGATAAATTACTGACATTTACAATGCACATTAGCTTATCTTTTATTATTAATAGTAAAATTCGGTCCGATTTTCCCGTGGCGTCTGTTGTTGCTATGCAACCATGCCCTGCGCTCTCCACAACGACGAAGAAGTTTTAATAGCTAATGGATTTCCACCATCGAAAAACACTTGCTGTAGCTCTACTACTAGATTTATTTACAGAGAAGAAAAAAACACCCGTAGTTTGGGTGCACCCACATCCTTCATGTTGACTCGCTGCGCCTGGAAAAAATGAGTGCGTCGCTTCAATTATTTGAAATAACAAACTTGAGCGCGTAAAAGACGCGATATGTGAACGGCCCTTGGCGAGCTACCTCCAATCAGGCCACGAGCTACTGGTAGCTCGCGAGCAACGTGTTGGAGACCCCTGGTTTAGATAGTCTCACCAATCCAAGCCAACACCACCCAGTGTGAGATTGTAGAAGGCCATTTAGGGCTCTTATTTTGGCCTTCCTCTATAACTCAATGTCAGCCTGAACATGGGGTGGAGCTTCCTCTTCAGACACACTCACACTTCCTGTATCTTCGCTGCAGCACTGGCCACTTCTCTGAACATCCTTCTTTATTTGTGAAACAATCACATCACACACTTCAGAAACAGTGGATTTAACTCAACAAAAGCATTTAGACAGACACTCATGAATCTGGTCTTATAACACTTCCTACATATCAGAATGATCAACATTTTCCCAGAATTCTCAGAAATGGACACTGTTCAAGTGGCTGTTCATGTGACATCTCAATCAAATTACAATAATTAATTGAACTCGTACTGGGTAGACTAGAAGATCCTTAACCGACCCACAACTTGAAATATTATTAGAGAGGATTTATGATTTTGCAAACTATAAATGTCGATTAAATATATACATTTTCCGGGGTTTATTCATTATTTGTTTTTTTTTTTGTTTGGTTTTGTTTTTTTATTATTGAATTTTTATCTTGCTTTATTTTATTAAGCTCTTTTTTTGTTACTTTATTTTTATGTTGCTTAATATACTTTAATTTAGATTTTGTTTAAACTCCCTACAAACGACTCAAAAGGTAAATGAATTGGTTACATGGTGTGGAATCCCTGATCTTTTATATTTATAATGCAGTTTGATTGTACTTGTCTTTCAGGCGGAGACCTTCACTATCACCTCTCTCAGCACGGGGTCTTCAGCGAGAAGGATATGCGTTTTTATGCAGCTGAGATCATACTGGGCCTCGAACACATGCACAATCGTTTCGTCGTCTACAGAGACCTCAAAGTAAGTTCATCGCCATCCCAGTCGTTCTTTTTCACACTGAAAGGATTGTTTGTACTGTCCTCTGTCACTGGAAAAACTGTTCTTGTGATTCCCTGTTCCCGCTAAAAAGGGAAAACGAAATGTTCCGTTCGAGTTTGTGTATTTTGTAACGTAAGCTTGAATCTGTTCTGCGTCGTCGTCTGAGGTTATTTTATATTAAGTTTGGCTGAGCTGTCTCTCTTGGCAGCACTGTTTATTGTCTTTAAACGGAAAAGTACGTCATATGACGGAGCGAGTCGAGCTTAACCTACAGTCCCAAACGCCTGCCATTGCGATGACCGCTAATATCATGTCATTTGTCGACCCTCTGTGTGGAAGCAGCAGGAGTATAGTTATGCAATCGTTGTGAATTATGCAATTTTAAGTGAGATGTTTGGGCTTCGCGCTGCCAGATTGCTGAGGATATGCAGGATCTTCCCTGGCAAGCTCCTGAAACGGGAGACTGCACATGCGAGCAGGGTGCAGTATCACTGCTGTTTTGTGTAGAAGAAAAACTCTGCATGAAATAGATCACGTTTGCTTGCTTATACCTCTGAGCAACGTTCCTGAGAACCAGAATACATGGGAAGATTTCCAGTGCGAAATGTCTTTTACAGGGATAGTTCACCCAAAAATGAAATTCGTTGTTGTTTACTCACGTCATATCATTCCAAACCTATATGCTGATAATTGTATGTGGAATATCATTTTTTAATAATAATCATGCAGATCTTTTTATAACACCAGTCCAGTAGTTAAATGCTAATTTATGGCTCATAGGAAATCTCATTGGTCTAAACGCCTGTATATTAAAGATCAAATATGTTCTCATTGGCTGTGATTGTGTGACATTCAATAGTGGAATGGTCATATATATATATATATATATATAACTGTGTGTATGTATATGTACATTTTAAAATGATGGCAACATTTTATAAAAAATAATTGTAACATTTGAAATCTTACTTATTTAATGTTCAATGTTAATATATGTATGTGTATTTATACAATTTGTTTAAATTATTATTATTTTTATTTATTTTTTTATGTTTGTCTCGACTATCATAGTGACAACAACCAATCACATTACTTTTCCGGTGTTGCATGAGCGCGATTGGCTAGTGTCAGCGCTAGGGTTAAAGAGGGTTGCATGAGCTCTACATTAAAGAGCGCCAGCACAGTGTTTGTTTGAATTTTGTAATAAAATTGACAGAATTTGAAAGCTGAGACTTTACAGAAGTACGGTAACAAAGCACAATGCTAATTGGGATTTGTTGGATGGGAGGCTTGCTACAAAGCTTTGTTCATTCATCAATTGAAAACAGCATATGCTGAAAGATTGTTTCTTCGGGTGTAAGAATCGATATTGGTTCTTCAAAATGGGAATCAATTAAATTTGAGAAATCAGTATTTTTAACCCAGCCCTATTGTGCACGCTTTCCGTTGTGTACATGGTCATGTTTTTTCTTCAGTAAATGTACTCCATTGAATCACAGTAATGCACAGTAATTTTGTAGGTGTTGCTCACAAAAAGACAGTCTGTTCTTTATCAGGCTCTTAAGCATATTTATTTTGACTGTCCTAACCTCCACATCATTTGCTGTTCCCCACAGCCTGCGAATATCCTCTTAGATGAACACGGACACGTACGCATCTCTGACCTGGGCCTGGCCTGCGATTTCTCCAAGAAGAAACCACACGCCAGTGTGTAAGTTCCTCTTCTCAAGGGATCAAAACCACGTCTTTTATTAGTGTAAAATAAAAGTGTCTCTTGTTTGGGGGAAGTGTGATTGCTTCTGTTTTCTGACAATGTTTCTCAGTTGGCACAAGCTCTTCTTTGTCTCATACTCATGTTTGAGCGTATTGGAGCTTTTTGCAGCCAGTTATAAAATCTTAAACCAGTCTAATCTGTTTTTTCTTTGTGCAAGTATACAAATGCTTTAACCAATGAATTGCATACAAGCAATCATGTTATACATGCATGTGGTGTTTGCGACCACATTCTTGTATACGGTTTGTTTCAGTGTCATTTCAGTGTCATTTTTTTGAATTGTTCAATTGTTAATTTTATTTTGTAGTCCATTTGTTCATTAGAAAAATTACACAACTTGACAAATCAGCATTTTTTTTTTCTTTTGAAATGACCTCAATGTACCCTTCCGCTCAAGAGTTCGGTTCAAAAGTTCACATTTATTTGATCAAGAATACAATAAAAACAGTTGCATTGTGAAATAAAATTACAAATTAAAATTGTTTTCTGTTTAAATATATTTTAAAATATAATTTATTCTTGTAATGCAAAATTCTTAGTTTTTACTCACCTGTGTGTGTGTGTGTGTGAGTTAGAGTCTAATTTTAAGTTAATATTTTCACTCGCTGATCACTGATTGAGCGCTTAAGAGTTTTGTTCTCCGTCAAGCCATCTGTACTATTTATATGCAGCTCAATGGATGCGCAGCGTACCTGTATTTGACGAACTGTAACCTAGTGTGAAGGTGCATGACTCGCAATCGTTTTGCTGAGAGCGCTGGGTTTCTCACACACACACAAAGAGAGAGCGAGAGAGCCTTACATACCACACAGAATCGACGCCCTACATGGAAATGATATTCTTTGTTGTATTTTCCTGTCAAAATAATGGAGTTCATTTGGAATTATTCAGCTTTTAAGAACAAGCAGAAGATATGCCGGTTTCTCCGGTAGTGGGCGGAACTAATGTGCAAACGGCAATCTCATTGGCTAACGCTCATCCCAGTTTTGATTTCAGCAAATCATTTCGATTAACATTCATGAACCCAGCAGCTCATCATTAGTTATATATGGGTATATTAGTAGTAGTATTAGTGGTAGTAGTATTAACTTTTAATAATATTTTATATGATCTATTACTCTAATCAATTTTTTACAGTAACTGAATGACCAACTATATTTTAAGCACCACCACCAGGCCTAAGTTCAGTTAAAATGACAAATATGCATACATGGTTACCAAGTTTTAGTTATAATTACTGAAGTTCTATCATTTAAATAGTGCTTGATTAGCATAGTATCATAATAATGCTTGATTGACTGATGTTAAGAGTGTACGTTCAGATATTTAAAAATATAAGCTGATTTGGTGAAACTAATATATATATATATATATATATATATATATATATATATATATATATATATATTAGTATATATATATATATATTAGTATATGTATATATATTAGTATATCAGTCTGGCGAAATTTACTAGCCAATGGCGATTCTATTGCCAAGTAAAGGGTTGAATAGAAGAGACATTTATAATGTCACAAAAGCTTTCTGTCACTTTTGATCAATTTAAAGTGTCATTGCTGAACAAATATAATTTATTTAAAAATAAATCACTACCCCAATCTTTTGAATGGTAGTGCTGGTGCAATAAGCAGACAAACTGATGTTTACAAAGCAAAGCTGAAACGAAGTTCTTGTTGATATGATGCCATAGCCGTGACAATTTTACATATTTACCACCAATATTTACATGTCAGCACTTATTTAATGCTCATTTCAATAAAAAAAGCAGTTATTCAACAAATGTGCTCATTTAAATATAGACGGTGCAATCTTAAAGGCACAGTAGCAAAAACATCATGGTAAATTCAATGGGTCAGATAGAGGATGGAAAACGAAATGAAAATGCAAAACAAAGTTAGTTTTTGGTAGAGTGGACTAATGTAGCAATTATTTTGACTGTTTGTGTTATGTATAAGAATGAGCTTTGTTATGTTTTACAGTCAGTGTGTGCTCAGCCCGGGGGTTGTGTACGGTTTGATTTTAATGTGCATTAATTGCTGTGTTTGCAGAGGTACCCATGGCTACATGGCACCTGAGGTTCTGCAGAAAGGAACAGCGTACGACAGCAGCGCCGACTGGTTCTCTCTGGGCTGCATGCTGTTCAAACTCTTGAGAGGGTAAGACCGCCCTCTGCAGCGGCCCGCTCATGAATTCTTTATCTGTCTCTCTCTCTCTTTCTTTCTTTCTCTCTCTCTCTCTCTCTCTCTCTCTCTCTCTCTCTCTCTCTCTCTCTCTCTCTCTCTCTCTCTCTCTCTCTCTCTCTCTCTCTCTCTCTCTCTCTCTTTTAGTCTCTGTCTGTGTTTCTCACCTGTTTGATGTGGAGTGTAAGGTTTAAATGTCAGGGGTTTGGAAGCAGGAGGTCAGGAGCAGACATCATAGAGAAAAAAGGCAGAAAGAGAGGGGGAGGAGAGACCACTGAAACGGTTGCTAGGTAGAGAGTGGGGGGGTGAGAAGAAGATGTAATGGGGGGCGGAGTCTGGTGCATGTCTTTCCATTGAGGTGTATGTCTCACACACACACACTTCAAAGCAGAATGAAAGTGGGTCAAACAGGCATGGAAAGCTTTCTATACATTTAAACTTTACACTCCACATAAATAATTGTACATATAAAACGTGTGTGTATGTATGTGTATACAAGTTAGGGGTATACGTTTTAAGGGTATAAAAATTTGATTATTTAAAAATTATTTATATAAAATTACAAATATTTTTCAAAATCATTTAATTTTTACTTTTTGAGGTTTTAGTTATCAATTACAACTAGCAATAACGATCTATCTCAGTTTTTGATTTACATCAAGACGATGAGTTAGACAATGATATGCTTGTGTCACACAGTCAACAACTGAGATTGAAAGGTTTTTGAACTCTCATGGAAACCCCCCCTCCTGCCTACCTGTCACTGCTAAATCACCACATGTGTCCTCTGTTTGACGTTGCGAGGCTGAGCACTTTGTGTGCGGTTACATGAACTCTGCTTCTTCTGTTCTCAAAGGCACAGTCCATTCAGGCAGCACAAGACCAAAGACAAACATGAAATTGACCGCATGACCCTTACCATGGTAAGAAACTACACGCAGCTTTATTTTTACCATTCTCTGTTGTTTGTCTTTATGTACCTTCACACATAATCGCATATATATGAGAGTGATCTAATTTAAAATTGCTACATTGTGCATGATGAAATAGACTGAAAAATCCCATAGACAAAAATAGGCCAGCAGTTACATAGAACATCTTAGCAACCACACAGATCTTAGTTTTAAAGCTTTAAAGACTTCTAGTGAAGTGTTTCCTATAAATGAAATTCAAACTGGAAAGTGTCTTTTGGAGAGCTTCTTAATGCTGAATGACGGATATTGCCTTGAAGCGGGAGATAGATAAAGGAGCCACAGCTTTCCCGTGGAAGTGAAGAGTGAGCATTTCATCATTGGAGCACCTGTGCCTTTACACCCACTGTTTAACAACGGGACGCTAATGGAGTGGAATTTGCATCCACGCTTTGCATTTACTGTCCTCCTCTCACCATTGCAGTAATTTAGTCCTCACCGAGCTGCCACGCTCTTGACTGTTGTACATTCACTAGAAAGGAAGTCACTTGTTTTTAATGCTGATTTGGGACTTTTTGTGGTTTCCCTTTAAAGCTGAGACACAAGTGAGCTGTCAACTTAAGCGTGAATTCTCCCAAGGCAAAAATATGCTGCCTTCTGAGACTCCTGGCTTTGATTAAAATTAAAAGCAGCATTGCATGCTTCTTTCAATGATAAGGCAGTCCCAGAATACAATGCGAAAACTTAGCTCAGTGCAAATGGCAATTATGAATTACATTTTTTTTCAGTATTGATAGAAAATAGTTACAACTAATTACAAAAACATAGTATTTGTGTGTGCCATGTATTTTTGTGCTTATTACAGTATCAGGTAGCTAGACTCTATTTCGCTGCTTATGAAGGTAATTTCAAATGAGTCATAACTTAAAACATAAAGTACGACCAACATTTTATTAGTCCGTTAGTCGCAGAAAAAAAAACCTATGCAGGAAGTGAAGAAATCACGCAATCTGTGATGGACAGAATGTTTATGGCAAGAAATCAAAACATTTGCCTATCATTCATCGACCTTAAATCACTTGAAACGTATGTAGTAGCAACATTACAAGTCCGCTCGCTCTTATGTTAACCTAGATAAATGTGCACTATTATTAGGTGCATAAGTGTTAAGAGCTTAAGCGCATAAGCGCTTACTGGAATTACATTCAGACTCCTAACTCACAATAACAACAAAACGTTGTGCTTTTGTAAAATAATAAAAACAATCAAGATGTGCTTTCTGCCGTCTTGGTCTCAGTGAACCAAAACTCAGTGTATACTTTCCTCACAGACATGAGATATATATATCTATAGAAAGCTTGAAATGTCTAAATTAAAGTCTGCGTGAACCGGAAGTTGCAAACGACTTTTCTCCAGTGTTGTGACGTATTTCCCAGTGAAACGGAATATTGAACAGAGGGCAGGGTTTTACTCTAGCGCTCCTCCTCTCCATCTCTCACTCATAGCAGACTAACGGTTTGAGGGGAGTGGTTAAGCGTTTCCCAAACCAAGCCGTCAAACCTACGTCATCAGCCATTCCAAAGATTACGACGGCAAACAATTTTTTTCTGTGTATTAACTTGCACGGATTAATTTTTCACCACAAGACTAGTAATATGCGCTAACAAAGTAAATAGGGTCAATTTTGATTTCAGTTGGACTTTAACCAATTCAAGTGTAAAATAAATATTCTCAGATTATGTAGTCCGTATGAAACGTGCATAAAGAGGCGTCCACTACTGCGGAGATGACGGGTCAGCATCGTGACTTCATCTCTACAGCCAAAAACACAGAAAACATTATCAATAAATGATTAAAATGTTTAGACCGTCGTCTCCTGTTTTTTCATGACACATTCATAATCATTACTTTTGCCGGTGAGCTGTGGCAAGCTTTATGCATGCGTTTTAGCGCTGATTAGGCTATGTAATATATAGGCAATTACAGGCTCATTATTATGATTTATGGCTTATTAATATAAACGCGACTAGTCAACTAATAATCGCTTAAATGAACGACTACTAGTCGACTAGAAAAATCTTTTGACGAGGGCAGCCCTAATTCTTTGATGTTTTGTAATACAAATCGTGCGAGTAATGTGTTCACACAGAGAATTTCCAAATAGAAAAAGTGTACTTTAAATACCCGGACAATGCACTTAAAGACGATAAACAGTTTTCCTCTGACAGGCAAGATAATCATGTTTTATTTGGAAACTGGAACACAAAGATTTTGAGCCAAGACTGTTGTTTAATTTTCTTACTTTTTTTCACAATGTCCAGCAGTAAATCTTGTTTTTGTTTTTCCTGATGAAATAAAAGAAATTCCAGTGGACTCCTGACAATCCTGTCACAATAATTTAGCTACTCAGGGTTTGTTTTCGGATGTCAACCTCCCAGAGAAAATTATCTCCAGATTTCATTAGTCAAGGATTTAGAAGGTAACTTGTAAAACAAGCGGTTTTATACTCTCATCAGATTTAGTTAAGATTGGACTGGAAAACGTAATCATGACACAGAAGTTTAAAGTTGGCAACCAAAGACTACTGTTCAAAAGTTAGGATGCATTTATGTGATCAAAAATCCTTCAAAACAGTAATATTGTGAGATGTTATTACAATTTAAAATAACTCTTTTCTATTTTAGCATCATTACTCCAGCCTTCAGTGTCACATGATTCTTCAGAAACATTCTAATATTTGCTGCTCAATAAATATTTCATATAAATGTCCTTTATTGTGGATACATTTTTTTCAGGTTTCTTTGATGAATAAAAAATTTGAACAGATGTTTATTTAGCAACTACATAGAAACATGCTAAAACCACTCAAAAAAAATTATAACTCAATGCATGTATTTCAGCGTTACTGTGATGGTACCTGACAGCCTGATTTGCGGTTGTTCGTCTGCATTTAATGTGACTTTAGTGAATGTTGACCTTGATTTGAATGTGCAGTTGGCACACTGCCTGTTATGTAAGCGAATTGTTTTTTTGGTTGTCCTCACATTCATTTGTATGATTATGAGGATATTTAAATACCGTTAAGCACTGGGTACTGTTAATGCTCTGTTGATCTAGATGGCAAGAAGAAAGTTTGCTGTTCCTGTATATTTGCATTTTACTAATGAATGTTCTGTGTAACTAATGAGGAAAGCTAATAAAACAAAAGCAAACACTCACTCATTTGAATTGTCAAACACCAGGCAACACTGCATAAATTCATGTTTAATTTGACCGCAATCAAACTTATGAGCCACTTCCTGTTCATCTGTTTCCACAGAATGTGGAGTTGCCTGACTCCTTCTCACCTGAGCTCAAGTCCCTCTTGGAAGGACTCTTACAGCGAGATGTTGCCAAAAGATTGGGATGTCTGGGGCGGGGGTAAGTCAAACACTCTCCATCTTCAAGATTAGATAGATCTGAAATACTGCAGTCACGTTTGATGTTTTTTATTTATTTATTTATATTTTGTTTGTAGTGGACTACTCAAATAATAAAAAAATAGTTTGACTCTTGTCTGGATGGAGTGACTGTCTGAAAGCATTTAGATTAGGCAGAAGAGCATGCTGGGAATTATTTGCAGCTCGTTCTGAATTGCTGACACCTGCTGGTCAGAAGTGGTGATGGTTGATAAAGTTCATCCTACTTTACTTGTAAAGCAATATATACTGTATAGCAAAGCCTATTTCTTTTTTTTTTCTTTTCTTTTTTTTTTCACAAAATTGCTTGTATCGTCGCAAAATGTAAATTATATAATCGCACTTCTCTAATCTGCTAAAAACAACTATAAGGCATGAAAATAGACATTATAAACATTAACATTTTGATCTTCTGTAAAGTTGCTTTGAAACCGTGTCTATTGGGAAAAGCGCTATACAAATAAATGTGACTTTACTTGTCTGAATGTGATCTCTTTTACACACTGTAGGGCGTCAGAGGTAAAGGAGCATGTGTTCTTCAAGGGAATTGATTGGCAGCAGGTCTATCTCCAGAAGGTGAGACCTTTGACCTTCTGTTTTCGGGATCAGCCCTAAGACTCCTTGTCGAATAACGTATAGTCTGTTAGAATATTGTTTTGTGTAACTGCAATGTTTAACTGAATTAAATTAAATTAACTCTAATTTAGAGTCCGGATAGTTGACTAGCCATCCAACAATCGATTAGCAAGACTAAGATTTTTTTTCTTTTTAGTGCTGCTGCTTTAAAAGGAATAAATTTAGACAAACATCATCACGGAGAGTGTGCATTAGAGTGCTGACACAGTGGCTGTTAGCACGCTAAAGTCCTCTCCAGGAAGTTGTGACTCCAATTTCATCCCCTTTACAGCACCATCAATGCACAAAGTGAAGCCTTCAACAATACATTTTTATAAGACAATTACTGTCAAATCACTCAAATCACTTCCTGTGAGCAGTGTTCCCATTAGTGTGCACAATCTGTAGATTTCTGTATATAGTTGTTTTCTTTATAGTTGGTTACTGAGCCAATAGAGTGCAACAGTCTTTTCAACAGTATTTTTTTTACTGAATTGGTGGGGAAAAGCTACATTACCCATGATGCTGTACAGAGAATTCCACCAATCGTAGAGTTGTGGTGAGCAAATCGTGCCAAAAGAGTTTGCAGGGAACGCGCACTCCCATGAAGCACCACAAATGACGTAATGGAGTCTTGCTATGCTATAAAAATACTTAAAATTTTGTGTATATATGTTTATCACGCAATAAACTTGCAAACATATTGTTTCTATACATTTAATCAACACCTTAAATGAATAGTTTTAGATTTCCCCATCGTTTTTAATTGGATCCTATTTAATCGTCATTCACAAGGCTTCATGGAATTGTAGTTCTTTCACTCACTCAAGCCAAAATACTTTTTGCTTTAAAAAAAAGTTGATGATGTGATTCAACTCATAGCTGGTTTGGCTTGCTTTATGCCTTATAATGCTTTAACAAAGACTTATATGAATGTAAAAAGTACTTCTGGAATCAACGCAGCAGAAAAAGTGGTCGAGCACTATTGCGCTTTACATGTTTTATGACTGTTTTTTAACACTCCTGATTGGTTCCTGATGTAAATGAGCGTTTATTCTGCAAGATGAACTAGTCAGTTGTTTTACACATTCCTGCCATGGTAATTTTTCAGATGGTTTGTGTAATATATAATCTGCTGTTTGGTTGCAGTACCCACCTCCCCTCATTCCCCCCAGAGGAGAGGTCAACGCTGCAGACGCCTTTGACATCGGCTCCTTCGACGAGGAGGACACCAAGGGAATTAAGGTAAAACCAGTCACCATGGGACCAAACGGGCTGGCAAACAAGGCTGATGTCTTTGCTTCAGCTCAGTGGATTACAGATTTTCAAGTGTACCCAAGTGTAAGCACTGAAAGAGCTGTATAAAATCTAAGAGCACTTGAGCTTGGGTTTCATGCTTTAAAATCTGCAGGAATTTTCCATTATGCTGTGAGCTTTTTAAATTTCTCCCTTGTTGCCAAAATTTGACTTCCAGCTAAAAGTCTGGTCCACATTGCAACTTACTCTCGCTAAGACTGCCCATGTTGACAGAAAGAGACTGTCTGAATTGAATGTCATTGTCATCTTTGTGTGTCTCTCTCTCAGCTGCTTGACAGTGATCAGGAGCTCTATAAGAACTTTCCTCTGGTGATCTCTGAGCGCTGGCAGCAGGAGGTGGCCGAGACTGTGTATGACGCTGTCAATAGTGACACGGATAAGAACGAGGCGCGCAAGCGGGCCAAAAACAAGCAGCAGGGCCATGAAGAAGGTGAGACACTGCACATTAGGATTTGTTTTATTGTGACATTAATTTCTTGTATAGTTTACCCCAAATTCTCATTTCCTTAATGTAAGATCGTTAAGATTAATGATAATATTAACGATCATTCCATGTTTGGGGTCGGTCAGATTCTTTATGTTTTTGTAAGAAATCCCTTAAGCTCACCAAGGCTAAATTTATTTGATCAAATGCAGTAAAAACAGTAATTTTGTGAAATATTACAAGTAACTGTTTTATATATTTTAAAATGTAATTTATTCCTCTGATCAAAGCTGAATTTTCAGCATCATTACTCCAGTCTTCAGTGTCACATGATCCTTCAGAAATCATTCTAAAATGATGAAGAAATATTTCCTATTATTGTCAGTGTTGAAAACAGTTTTGTGATGGTTCATATTTTTGTGGAAACCGTGATGCAATTTTTTTTCTTCTTAATTTCTTGATGAACAAACTTCAAAAGAATAGCGTATATTTGAAAAGGAAATATTTTGTAATATTTATAAATGTCTTTTGTCACTTTTGATTAATTTAATGCTGAAGATAAGTATTAATTTCTTTCAAAAAAGTCTTACTTTTTTTATTCTATTTTATAAAATAATAAATATAAAAAATATTCAAAAAAAACAAATCTTTTCATATACACTTTCATATTTGTGTGAGTAGCGTTTGTGTCATGGCAATGTACACAGAACAGCTGTTTGCAAAATGCTGTTTGTAAACATCCTGTTTGCTATATTCGGCAAACTCTCATTTTCTAACTTCTGAGAACTATAGCGGATTGTTTGGGAGTGTTTTCATGAAATTTTAATGAACAGCCACTCTAGGCGTCACATTGTCTGCAGCACTCGGTCATTTACCCAGGTTTCAAGGGGGTCCAAAAGATTATTTTTGGGTGGAAACTCCAGTTTGCATTAAATCATAAGCCGTATACGGAATTGACAAGCAGTAATTTCACACAGAGGTGCCGAGAGAAGAAAACGGCCTCTGCTACGGTAGTGCTACATTCTCCAGCATGAATTAAAGGCCCAGGTGACGTCAGCTAATCATCTTTCACAGGTCCAGTGTCAGTTCCACCAGTGACCTCGAGAACAGGCTTGAACCCTGCGTACTTGTTAGCAGTGCTGGAGCCACGTGCTTCCCTCAAGGGAAAGACACAGCACCCATCACATGACCGTCTGTGTGATGGTCAGAAATAGATCTGAAAGAGCCCATGTAATTTAGCAAACCCTGAATTAATCGCGTGCGTCATGACCCCAAGATACAAGCACAGGAGTTGTGAGCAGGAATTCAAATGGCTTAAACCTCAGTGAGAGTTAAAAGGAATAGGTGACCCAAAAATATAATCCTGTCATTAATTCACTTTTTATGTCTTTCCAAATGTGACTTTCTTCTCCAGAGCACAAGATTTGTATTAATATGATTGAGAGAATACCATAATTGAAGTAAATACAGCAATTTGTAACAAGATGACGTTAAGTGTCCAACATTTGAGCATTATGTAATTGCGAGTGTCTGTGCGGTGTTTGTGCAGACTACGCGCTGGGGAAGGACTGTATTATGCACGGCTACATGCTGAAGCTAGGAAACCCCTTCCTGACACAGTGGCAGCGGCGGTATTTCTACCTGTTTCCCAACCGTGTTGAGTGGAGAGGCGAAGGAGAGTCTCGGGTAAGTGTTTTTGTGTGTTTTGTTTGTGTGTTTGAATCTGTATAAGGGGTTAATCGACCATTTTCTGAGAATGAACATTGCCTGTGTGTCCCTGCGCTGTAGGAACATTGGACTAAAACTTTAAAAAAACGTAAATTCAAGGTGAGTCTTGTGCATTTTAGCTGATTCCCCCTCTCCTCGCATTTTTCATCATCTATTTTAGGCCAGGAATTATCATGATTTTGTTCAATATTCTGAGAAGGAGGGGAGGAGGAATCGCATCACTTTAAAGATTAGCTTATGCCTTGTGTAGTGCTCCATCCTGCTGCGAAATTCCCCATAGTGACGCAGGTTCACCTGCAGCCTGGGTGGTTAAGTGAAGCCGTGAAACATTGAGACGCCCACCTCTCTTTTTAATATCCTCTGCTCATTTCCACCGCTAAACCAATCCCTCAGTCTTTCCCATCCGGAGGAAGCGATTGCGTTTGCGCGCAGGTCTGTGTAATGCAGAAGTAGGTCACTGCAGATTCCCTGGGGACAGAGAGTTTCTGCCCTGATCTGTAACTAAGATAAAGAAGTGCAGATTTCACCAGTTTCCTGCATTTTTAACTCCCTGAGCTCCCAAATCTTCAATCTGAAGGGTAAATGCACTTCCTGTGGAATATGCTGGAGACGAGATGCATGGAGACGGACATGGAGACTTTTAGAGAGGCAACCTAGATTTAATTCATTCATTCATTTATTTGATTTGATTTTAAGATGCTATATATTGTGCTTTTTGAACTTATGTCAGACTGAATTTTATGTATGATCTTTTAGTTTGAACCCATTCTGTTCCAAATAAAATAGTTCATATTATTATTAATTATCAATTTAATATTAAATTCACTGGATTATCCAAAAGTTGCTATAGCAACATGGTAATCTAATATTTAAAATAAATACATTTTTATATATTATAAATATATATATAGAGATGTAATATTGGCTATATAGTTTGTATTCATGTATACATATGACCCATGCTAGCAAAATGAGTCTTGAGCAAAATGTTTTCACATTCTCTTTTAGAAAACCTTCAAAATTATGTATGTTGGAATCAGACAAAAACTTTTTGAAGTCGATTGAGTCAACAAAGTCAGTTTTCTGAAGGTTCCAAAACAAAATCACCTTGCAACCATACCTTAAAATCCCTGGTAATAGCAGCTAATTTGGCACAAACCAAGTCATACACAAATATCTATAGGAAAATACATATATACTTTTTTCCCCCATGATACCACAATTGTTTGATTAACATTGAGACAGACAGCCCTATATTAAAACCTACTGTATCACACGGATCTAATATAAATGTTTCACATCAGATGTTTCCCCAACATTTAACAAAACGTTAACTTAAGACATAACAGATGATGTTTGTGTGAATACCCGCCAAGACAGATATTTTGAAATGGGCTACTGTAATTCTGTGTATATCGGGATTGCACGCTGTGTCAGGCAGAGCGAGTAAGATCGTTTTGTTTACATCAGCATGAGTTTGAAAATCACATTTCATTGGTTCAGACTCATGCCATCTAGAATTCACTATGAATATTCACAAAGTTGGAATGCTTCGCTTTAAAAAATATAAACAAATTTTTGTAAAAAACTCTAATTTGACCAAAATTTACTAAAAAAAAAAAAAAATTATACTTTTGTCTGTAGCTCGTAATGAACCTGTGCTCTTTTTGCCAGCACGGGTCACATATATACAGTACTGTGCAAAAGTCTTAGGCATGTTAATATCTTCCCCCCAACAAAAAATGGTTTTAAGTCAGTTATTTATATCTTTTGCTGTAGTGTGTCAGTAGGAAATATCAGTTTACATTTCCAAACATTCTTTTTGCCATTAATTGTAATAATCCAGTTAGATTTCAATATGCATAAGGAATCTGACAACAGCCAGGATGATGTAATCTCACCATCATCGAGTCCGTCTGTGATTACATGAAGAAACAGGTTTCTTCAAGCATCTCGGAGACGTTCCCGCATTTCTTCTGGATTTATTAACATGCCTAAGACTTTTGCACAATACTGTATTTTATCATAACACAAAAATAACCTGTACATTCCTAGCTTTATGCTATAATACAGTGTTATTTGAAAAATCATTTTCTATCCTGGCAAATGGATCAGTGAATAAAATGTTATTTTATTTGTTTTACTGTGTTTTTGAACTTATGATAATATTACACTAAATATTTAATTGAATGGATTATAAATACAAAAAAGTAATTACAACATAGGTATTTAATTATTTTTATTATTTTTTAAAGCTTTAATTTTTAAGCAAAAATAATTATATTGTCTAATTTACTGTTACCATAATATAAAACTTTGGTCATTCTGCCTAACCTTAGAATTTAATTCTTTTCTTTTTCCATTACTTAAAGATCACTGCATCCCTTGTTGTATGCTGTGATTAAAGTGCTGTTTGAAAACAATTTTCTATTCTGAAAGCTGGAACACAGAAGGCGGCTTAGGGGAAAAAAAGGTTTAGATTTTCACATAGAAGCATATCAGGGTCCATAGAAACCAGACTGAATGCGGTTGTCATTTAGAGGAAAAATGTTTGTACAGAAGTGAGATGTCTTCCATTTATCCTTCGGTCTGATGGGAATCAGGTATCCGAGATCAGACAGTTACATGATATGCTACGTCTGCAGCCTGTTGTACCAACACTGACTCATTGAGTACAAGAACAGCTTGTCACCCTCGTAGCCTAAGACAACCTCTAGAAGTTCTGCCTCTGTGAAAGTGCAAGTGACGCTGATAGATAGCATGTACCTGAAGAATAGTATAAAATCCCACCCATGCAGAGCTAGCGGCTAGCGGGTAGCATGGCGTGTTGCTCACAAACTCAGTAGGATAGTCTGTGAGAAGACTCTTAGAGGGATGTGCTAATTAGTCTTTCCTCCCTCCAGCAAAACCTGCTGACCATGGAGCAGATCGTGACTGTGGAGGAGACGCAAATCAAGGACAAAAAGTGCATCCTGCTGAGGATCAAAGGAGGGAAACAGTTTGTCCTGCAGTGCGAGGTAGGACACCTTCATGCTGTTCTCACTGTCTCATTGTGGGTTTTCCTCTCCGTCTTTTGTTCTTGTCATAAACAAATCATACATTTTGTATTTAAATGTCACTTATGAGATTAAATAATGTAATTTATAATAATAATAATAATATACAATTAATAATAAATTTTACCTGTCTTGTTTTTTTTAAAAAAGAGAAGAGAACTGGTTTCAGTCTCAAAAATAGGACTGAAAAAGTAAAGCACTGACTCTGTGGGCTTCTTATATATATGATATTAAATTAAAATATTTAATTGGATGTTAGACTGGATTAAACCCCCCCAATAAAAAGCTATTGCAGCATGATAATTTAATATTAAAACAAAACAACAGACATTTTTTTCCATGATTTCTTTTAGTAAAAACAATTATATTGTCTGATATACTGTTACCATAATATTAACCCTTTAGGCGCCAAGTTTTTTTTTGAAAAAATGCTGGATTTTGACATCAAAATTTCAAAAGCTTGTGGCTTGAAAGGGCTTAAATATAGAGATATACTGTAAATTAGAAAAATGTTGGGGATGACTGAAAGTTTATATGGGGTGTAAATATACTAATCTAATTTGCATATTATGACGTCATCAGGGGGCGGCCCTCTTGAATTTCATAATATTCAGGAAATAGCAGATATTGAACTGATGTTTGAACTTATTTGCATGTTTTATTTTTATTTATCCTCATTCCAAATGATGAGAAAAGAGGAAACCAACAATAACAGGAGAAAGTACTAAATTATTACTATACTATATAGTAAAATGCATGTGAACAGTAGCCTACTTTTTGATCAGTTCATCAGTAATATTCAGGAAATAGTAGATATTGAATTGATGTTGAAATTTATTTACATAAGAGGAAACCAACAATAAAATAGGAGAAAGTACTAAATTATTACTATATTACAATACTTTAGTAGTAAAACACATGTGAACAGTAGCCTACTTTTGGATCAGTTCATCAGTAATATTCAGGAAAAAATATATATAGAGTGTTTTTTTTTTTTTTTTTTTTGTCTTTTTATCCTCATTCCAAATGATCAGGAAAAGAGTACACTAAGCTTACGTCCACCCCTGCCACCCCCATCCCCGTTGGGCAAATGGTCAAAATGATCTGTTTGTGCTTCGTGAACACTCGCACCTTGCACGGTGGCACCATTGCGCGGCAAAGATGTACCGGGAGATGCGCGCGCGTGCGGCACGTTGCGCGGCAAAGATGTACCGGGAGATGCACGCGTGGCACCATTGCGCGGCAAAGATGTACTGGGAGAAGCGCGGGCGGCACCATTGCGCGGCAAAGATGTACTGGGAGAAGCGCGGGCGGCACCATTGCGCGGCAAAGATGTACCGGGAGAAGCGCGGGCGGCACCATTGCGCGGCAAAGATGTACCGGGAGAAGCGCGATCATTAGACGGCCGATCGTCATTTCCAAAAGGCAAATATTCCTCTTCAGAGTCAGAATCGGCGAATAACATTTGAACACATCCTCACGGACCACAGTACGAGTTTTTATTAGCCATTTTCTCTCACAAATCTCACAATTTACTCAGACGCTCTGAACTGAACTGCTTCCGCATCAATGACACGATCGCTCACTTGCTCTGCTGTTTCCTCCAACACTTTGAATAGGAACATGACGTCATTTTGGTCTTGAATCGAAGTATTACATGTCTGCCATCTAGTGGTAGGGAATAAAAATGAGATATTACACCATATTAGGATATACAGCCTGTTTTATTAAGTATGATGTCTTGTCGCAATTTTGCGACTTTGGCGCTTAGAGGGTTAAAGCCTTGGTCATAATCCCCAACCTTTGTTTCTTTCTTCCCCTCTTCCCATCTTGCTCTTATATCGTCCTCTGTGGGCTTCTTATGTGTGAAAATATTAAATTATCCAGATAAAAAGCACAGTCTCTGTTGGTATCCGTATGTGCTGCTATGAACTTCTGTTCTAGGAAACGTTCCTTATCTCTTGAAGTTTTTGAGTCTGCTTTCTGCTTATTCCCATCAGCGCAGGAGTAACATCGGAAGTGCATGTCCACACATTTGCAGACCTTTCCGAAATTAAACCACATAAGAGGCTGATTTAAAATGCTTTTTTCAGGCCGCTCGTGCAATACAAATAGCTTTCACGTTAATGAGCCTTCAGACATTTGCATGCCAACGATACTCTAGGCACAAAACAATACAAAGCACACCAAAATATTGGTGCATTTTTTTTAGTAGAACAATTTTTCTATCAATATGAACATTTACATTTATTCATATAGCAGATGCTTGACTTACAAATGAGGAATACAACAAGCAATTCATTTTGAGGCAATAAACACAAGTGCTAGTAAAACGTTTGAGACACCGTAGAGAATAGTACGCGTTAGAATAGGGAGGGATTACATTTTTTTCTAAAAACAGAAAAAGCATATTTAGGCACCAATACTTTTTGAATAAAATAATTTTATTTCAAATGAACATCTCCCTTGACTGGCTTTTCGAATGCTGTCTGGTTTTGCCTTATCTACAAAAGATGCATTAGTCCAAACTCGTATTTTAAATATCCTTTGCATCCAGTGTGCCTAAAAATGCTGTCTAGGTAGCTTGCTAGGGTTTTATCCATTTGTGTTCTTGCTTTGTTAAAGTAATAAATCAGATTAGCAATTTATTTATAATGTTCTTCCTCTTCTTACAGAGTGACCCAGAGTTCGTACAGTGGAAGAAAGAACTCACCGAAGCATTCACCGAGGCCCAGAAGCTGCTGCGTCGTGCCCCCAAAGTCATCGGCAAGGGGCGAACTAACGTGGTGGAACTGTCCAAACCTCCGCTCACTCACCGCAACAGCAACGGCCTGTGAGCCGCCCACCTCCCGCCACCCTTGTCCACTGCTCCTCTCCATCCTTTTCATCAACACACACATGCACACGCTCTCACACTCTCTCCCAGCAAAACGCTTGTCCAGCACTATCAGGCTTCCCAACCGGCACAGCGAGCCGCCACATGGTCCATCTTGGAAGGTTCTGCTGGGCTGCTGTTCCACAACTGTCCGTCAATCAAATGCACATACACACACACACACACACACACACACACACACACACACACACACACAGTTCCTTGGGGTTGGCGTCACTCCAGGATAATGCTCGAGAACAATCAGCGATGTCAATGCTGCATCTGGGACCTTGTTTTGACCAGTGGTGCAGGCTGGGATACTGTGCCTCTGTTGTGAGCGCGCCACTCTTGTTTCTTCTCTGAACCCCACATTCTCCATGCACACGCTGGCATGCTCGTATACAGGCAAAGATAAAGGCCTCTGCTGTAAGGGTCCCAAAAACCCAACCAATGTTCACTTGGAGCTTCTTTCCCAAGTGGCAATGTGCTAGAGCCGGACAGTATCAGTACTTCTGCTGTTTGAGCCGGTGGATCCTTTTTGCCAAGGGAAACTAGAGCCATTCGGTCTGAGAGAGCTAATCAGATGGAAACAATCTCAATAGACGATGGCTTGAACAATATTACTCCCATTGTCTTTTCATGTCCTTTGTGGAAACGCCAAGGCCACCTCACTGACTGTGCAGTTCTTGAAGCGTATGCTTTGCACCACTTTCTGTCAACATTGTGGGTGCTTGGCATGCATGCAGTTTCATACTTAAATGGACTCTGATTTGTGGACTGTTGTGGCACCCAACCCCTGTCCTGTACTTGTAAAGTACAAAGTCTTCTACACTTCCGTAATACTCGCTGTCGGATTGAACAAGTGTAACAGCATGAGCTGCGAGTGTTGTGCACATCCAAGTTGTGCTCTTAAAGGACAACAAACTGTGTAAAAATTAGGGAGCTTTTTTTTTTTTTTTGGTGCTCAGCCCTTGTAAACACCAAATTCAGTTGGGTTGCTGCGTGCCCGTTCACGTGCATTAAATGCGTGTACTTGTGTGTGTACACGATGCAAAATGTAGGTGTTGTTGCTTTAAAGGATATGCCCATGTTGTCACCTGGAAGAATTGTTTTCTTTCACCTTGAATGTATTTTTTTGTTTCTCTTTTCGTCTTTTTTGTTTGTTTGTTTTTCCGATGGTGGAGTGATTTACGCTGCTTGACACAATGGGAAGGAATGTGGCGGGATGTTTACGAGGACACGCCCCCTTCTTGAACCCAACCCCCTCCCCCTTGAACTCACAGAAGTGCAAAAAGTGCCAATGAAATAAATGTTGACTAGAGACACCTGAGAATTCCTCAAGTCCAGGCCGCGTCACCTCGATCTCCCTGTGAACGGCTCGGAGAACAGTGTTGGAACCTGAACGCACAGGAATAAACTGAACTGCAGACCTCCAGTCGCTCGAACAGCTTCGGCGTACATAGACGCCAGTGGACGGTTGACGATGCATGATGTCTCGGTTAGAGGGACCACTTAGGAAGAAAGCAGCAGCAGCATCCCTGGAGTCTTTTATCCGACTGTATATACGAATCCTTTCTCTGTGCATCTACAGTATAATCTTCTTGACAATGTTTGCATATATGGCGAATCTCTGTCTCTGCCTGTCTGTGTTTGTCCCTATGTCTCAGCTTGGGGGCGGGCGGGGTGGGCGGGTTCACGTCTGTCAATCTGCGACACGCGCAAACCTCAGGCTGAGAGAACTGTGCGTTCGCGCCTCTTTTAGGACCATCGGTGTAAAAGAGCGGAGAGTTGGATGACTTATCTCATAATGAGGTGCGAAGAGGTCTTCTGTCTGTCTTTGTGTTTAGTTATGCCGGCGCTTCTGAGGGTGAGACGTGCAAAGCGGCATCACCATTATCCATTTACGGGCAGACACACTGTTATTCAGAACGAAGGCAGTCCGCTCGCACTCACAGGTGTTCGGAAAGGTGGGCTGCTTGGATCGTGGAAGGAGAGACAACTTAAAACCATTTGTTGTGAGGCTTGATTTGAATATAGTTTAAATTTTTATATTGTTTTGAATGTGACGCAAATGCAGATTTCTATAGATGACATATTTTTTTGAGCATGTTATGTGCATTTATTTTTGGTCTATTTTTCTTTCTTTTTTTTTTTTGGTTTGAATGGAAAAACAAGCACAGCTTAACAGGCATGAGATGATTTTAAAGAAGTGTTTTCTTCATGTATATTCAGGTTCTTTTTTTTTCCATGCAGTAATTTTCTTTTTCTATGACTCCTGTCTGTGCATTTCGAGTGATTTGCATGCGACGCCCTGCAAAAATTGCAGGGTTTTGGGGAGTCGACCAGTTTTTGTAGCCTTTGAGTGTCTGGGAGGTGCCATCCTGAGGATGTTTTAGTGCCCTTCAAGGGTTATATTTTCAAACCAAAATGGCTTGTTTTGAAATATTATCTCTGCACTTTTCCATCACGCTTCACGAGCTGATGAAAAAATAAATGTGCCAAACGACTGTAGGAGAATGTCCTTGAACCAATGAAAAAGCTCATGCGACGCTCGCTGTTTATTTTCAAAACTAAAATTGGTACGTTTTAACAGGCAAGTGTCGACGAGTTTGAGAAAGGGTACAAAAATGTGACCAAATTCAGGTGACGTGGAACAAGTGTGCCGCGGGGCGAACGATCCTACGTCATTGACGATACGCCTCAAAGCTACTGACCGGCGGCGGCCGGTACCGTGTTTTGAAACTGCTAGCCCGTTTCTCAAGAAGGGTGGCACCTCCGCCAGTCCTAAATATCCATGTTTTATTCAGGGGTTTTATATTTTATTTTAACGGTAGCTTTTCATTCACTTCGTCAGTGTTTGCTTCATTCAAGTGCTTGTGTGTCTGTTCCGTAGCGGTGAATTTGTCTGTGGGCGAACGCAGGTTTTGAAACGGAAGAGGGCGATAAATAGGAATAAAAAAAAAAAAAGAAAAACAAACTAACAAAAATCTAAGTATATATGTGTATATGAAATGAAAACAAATGAGCTTAGGTTTATTTAAAAGATTTTACGACGTAGACACACAAATTGACTCGGGAAGGGATCGGGTTTGATGTGAGTTCAACTATTTGTGGTGAAGAATCAGCTCAGATCTTGCACATAAAAGTTTAGATATTGTACCTACAAGTTACAGATTATTATTTTTGTTTGTTTAATACAGGACTCTCTTGCTCTCTTTCATATTTATTGTCTGGTCGGGGAGCTAGTCCCTCTGTGCGTGGGTTTACCTAGGGCACGGAGCTGTCGAGTATCCGGGTTTACAGTCAACCGAAACTCTTTTTCATGTGTCACAAACAAACGCAAATACTACTGTCTGGGGTTATTACCGTATAAGGTTATGATGATAATGATGACGATGATGATGATTATAATAATAATTATTGATAATATTATTCAATGAATGATAATTGTTATTAAAAAAAATTCTTTTGTTTTTTGTTTTGTTTTTCAGAACAGCTAGGAACATGTGTGTTGGACTGCTTATAAAAACAGTTCAGAAATAAAAGCCCCTTTTTCGTGTTGCCGTGTCTGTTGTCTCCATGCTTTCGGGATTTACTCTGTTTATATCAGAACAAGGGCGCTGGTTCTTAAAGCAGTCGATTTAAGCTAACTCTTCAGTGCAAGATTTATGAACTGAAACCACAATTAGGCGACTTTCAGGGCAAGTCAAAGCCATTTGGAGGAACTGCGGCCAGATCTCGGTGTGATTGTGCTGTGCATTAGTGTTATGGAGTCCTCTCTTGGATGTCCTCCGTTATCCTGCAGCTATAATCAAAGCTCAAATCAATCTAAGGGTTCTTGAGGTTTACCATCCTCCCCATATTGTAATATCTGTCCTCGTTCGCCTCTCTTCTTGGGCCTAGATGTGAAAAGGCTAAATAGTGTTTTTAACTGCACTGATTGAAACTGCAGCAGCCGCAAAAGTATTTGGACTCGAGTCAATGTCTAAATGTCATTAGATAAGAAAATAAAAATCCTGCTAGACTGGAGTCAGCTCCCCACTGGAAAGTGTTTTCCTTAAATTGTTTCTTTAAAAGGCTTTGTTTTTGTCCTCATGCAATTGCATTCAAAACTGACCCTTTTATTTATTTTTTACATGCATTCGTAATCTTTTGTCATTTGCATATGGTATATACTTTTTATCCAAAGTGACTTGCATTGCATTCAAGGTATAAATTTTATCAGGTCATGCGTTCCCTGTAAATCAAACCCATGACCTTGGTATCGTTAAGCGCAGTGCTGTTCTGTTTGACCTCAAAATGTGAACAACTGTCCTCATCCGTTTTATTTTTTCCATCAATATGCCTTAAGATAAAGCAAGACCTTCCGTGTGAAACTGATTTAAAATGAAGTTTGCTAAAGATTAAATTTGTAATCTTGAGATCAAGAAGGATGTCTGAGTCCTTCGTAATATCGTAAAAAAAAGAAAATCGTAATATCCATTTGCCTCGGGTGGTTCTGTTCTCTCTCTAATTCTCTCTGACACCCTCCTCCCACAGATCTCACCTCCCACCCCCTGCATCTCACAGCTGAGTCTGTCCGTCAAATCCCACCGCCAGACATTAGGAGCCCTGCGGACTGTTGACTTGTTCTTTTTCTAGCTGTTGCCAAGACTTTGTGTTTTCACAGGTTTATATTTTAACAAATATCCAGGTGCACTTTTTATCCTAAAACGTCTGAAGGAAATGGGGTTATTCCGAACATCTGACCCCTAGCAAAGTCCCTGCTAAACTGTTACGAAGTATTGGCGCCAAATGAATCGAGCATGTTTTGAAATCATCTATCATGTGATTTCAATATTGAAATCATTTCCAGCTTCGCCCCGTTTACAGCACTCTTCCTGTGTCAAAGTGTTTCCCAAACAGGGTAGTATGTCCCACTTCTTCTTGCTGTGGGATATTTATAGCCAAGTCTTGTGTTAACTCAGCTGCCATGCTTATCCGTGTGTGTGTGAGTGAGTGAGTGAATGTCCATGCCACTCTATTTCAGATTGTAGCTTCACCTCCTCAGTGACAGTGAGACTGTGTGCCTTGCTTTTTGCCTCTTCATTTTCTTTACCGGAGTTTCACACATACAATACTTTCATTGGATGTATTTTTTTCCATAGAGGAAGCCATCACAAGGTATGCCTGTTGTTTCTTCTTATTGACACCCAAATGTTTGTTTCATTTGTAGATACCGTGATTTATTTATAGATCCCAGACTCTCACAGATATCCCGGTCCTGTACGGCTGGTCTAGCCGGCTGGTGTTCTCCTAATGAAATTAGGGACGTTTGGCTTCATGTCTAGGCCCAGAAGTTGAGCGCTTTGTTCTGGTTGAGAAATTAAAGGCCTTCTGTTTGGATCGACGGGATACTCTGCTACTAAACGCGGAGCTGACTCAAGCTGAAATCTGAGCTCTGTCTCCCAGGATCATTTTCAGCCTCTGACTAATTTGTTTTGTTGTTTGCCGAGTAATGTCGAAGTGGATGACAAGATGTTGAGGTTTGGCAGAGTCTGATATAATTGCATGCAATGTCATGATCCTGTGACCTAAGCTTCACATGAATCAGTGTTTTTGTGCATGTGCACTGATGAATTGATTTGCAGGAAACAAGTGAGCAACCATTTGTCTTCTAGAAGAAGCAGTTCTTTAAAAAAGGTACATGGGTCTTTTATATATACCATGGTATTCAATGATTACCATATTCATATAGGTATTTACATGATACACCAAGCTACTTATATTACCATAAATACAAAAATCATGGTATCTCTGTGGTACCAAGGTCAGAAATTAATCAAATGCCCTGGAATTCAAAATGTTTGTTACATCCGATAGTCAACACTTGAAGTGGATCGAAAAAGTTCATCAAAGTTGTCCTAAGACAAGAACGGGTATTGTTGAAAAGGTTTTGATCCACTGTTGATCCACTGATGTTGACTACTGTATGTGTGTATATATGTGTGTGTGTGTGTGTGTGTGTGTGTGTGTGTGTATATATATATATATATATATATATATATATATATATATATATATATATATATATATATATATATATATATATATATATATATATATATACACACACACACACATATATACACATACATACATACACACACACACACACAGTAGTCAACATATGAAGTGGATCAAAACCTTTCATCAGAGTTATACATAAATTTTGAACAATACCCGTTCTTGTCTTAGGACAATTTTGATTAACTTTTTTGATCCACTTCAAATGTTGACTACTATCTACTATATATATATATATATACACACACACACACACACACATTAATATTCTAGACCTTATTGTATATTTCATGTAAAAAAAACATGAGTTTCAGTTATATAGATTGCGAATTGGTCAATGAATGTATTAAAATGAGGGATAAAAGGTTGGCAGTATTTTCAAAATGGTTAGAAAAAATATACATGAAACACCCTGTTAATTTCTAACACCATGGTACATGCCCAAAAAATAATAATAATAATACCATGATGCCTTTTAAGATGTATATTAGAAATGACATGGCAAGCAGTTCATTTATTTACTTTTTTATTTATTCATTTTTTAAACTAAATTTGCACGCACGGCTATCAGCTTTGATTTTTGTTTTTTATTATAATTTATTAGATATTTTGTGTATGTGAACACAGTATTTTATGTGATTTAACAAGTAATATAGGTTTTGGTCGTCATATAAAATTTAAGTATCCGCTATTTATATTGGTAAATCCCTTGAAGCTGTTTGGTTTGCCAAAAGTGGTAATACTGGTTTTTCAGAAATATAAATGCTTAAAACAAGACCTTACATGAACAAAGTGTCAACAAAGTGAAACAGATTTTTAAAATGAAAAACTGCTGGCTGAACGTTGACTGTAATGAACCACAGATCTGTGCTGTTTTCAGTCAATTCCTGCCATTTGGCCTTCATTAGAGCCGGCTTCTGGGTTTGCTTTCATCATTTGTTTGTGTTGTTGGAGCGGGAGGTCTGTATTTATCATGGAGCGAATGCTTCACTGAAGACTGCAGAAGAACATAATCTCTTTCATTTAGTATGTTATTGCCTGGACAAGCTCAGCTGGATTTGTCATCATCATCAACAACAACAGCCTAATTCTAGATTTTAGCATTTTCTGGATATTTGCCTGTGCATAACACACTGCCTTGATATCAGGCTGTTTTGGGTGGTTGCCAGGGTGTTTTTTGTGGTTTCTAGGGCATTGCAAGGACATTACCCCTACCCCAAATCAATATGATATTTAGTTTCCTAAATATGACTCAGTTAAAGATGTTTTTGTTTGCTAGCTAATTTGTTTCACCAATTCTGGATTTTAAGACACCATGTTTATTTGGCGGGAATCTCATCTCACACATAATGTATGTGCAAATTATATATTATATTTATACTACAGGGCATTTGAATGCTTGAATCTGATCAACAAAGGTTCTTACAGCCTACAACAGCAAAATAACCAACATTTATTGAAATATTTTTGTAATAATAAAATGTCACACAAATTTCAGATTTAAAGAAAACGTCGATTTAGAGAAAATATAATAAAAATTTCATGCAAAACATTTATTAGTTATTACTTATATTTATAGAATATTACACATTACAAACAATGCAAAATATTATTTATTAAAAATGTATTATAATAGTAAAATGTTTATTTTATTTTAAAAATATATATTACATTACAATTTATTTTGAGGTTAAATATGACCCAGACATTTCTTTATGAGATAATTCTGTAATATTGTCTGTCTGTTTCTCCCTTGGCAGGTCCACAGTGTCACTGTTTCCATTTTTTTGCTCCACTTTGTCCTGCTCAGCATCACACCTGGCTGAGATCTCCCTGCCTTCACCCCTCGTCCCGCCATGGCGCTCTCCTCACGCTTAAAACTCTGGGAACAGAAGGGAGGTGCAGGACGGCTGCATGCCTGTAGTTCAGCAACTAACCCGCACAAGTTCAACAATTAATCACTGTCCTTTTGTAGATGCTTGTAGTCTGTTTTCAGTCTCACCCAAACCACCCACTGACATTCATTTTATAATGAAAGTCAAAATACTGTGTGTCTCTTTAAGTCTCTGTATTTTCTAGTCAGGGAACATAAGAGGGGAAAGACTTAAATCTGTGCTTGTCAATATTACATTTCAATTACATATGTGAAATCTAACAATGGTATCATAAATGTAGCTTCTTTACCTCAAATCACACACACACACAACAACTATTTTCAGGCAAGTCCTACTAATGCATGTCCTAAGGTTAAAAAATATATTAAAAAGATAGTGCTATAACCACAATTAACTCCTACTCCTCAAGTTAGGCCCTCATGGGTGGCTAATATATACACACATATTTTTTTTATTCGGCCAAAATATTTGTAGAATATATTCTATACAGTATTTTGTAAACCTCACTTAAGAAAATATTTTTCATATTTAAAATATATTTCGTTTAACCCTTCAAATGGTAAAGTATATATTAGAAACATGAATTTGAGGGGCAAGAAAGTTTTCTATCTTTGAAATAGACTTTTGGGTAAATGCATAATATATTAGATAGATAGATAGATAGATAGATAGATAGATAGATAGCACAGGTAGCCTACAATGTGTTAAAGAGTGCTTAATCTGGAAAGCATCTGTTGTACAAACATCTGATAAACATATTGGAAAAAACAGTTTTACATGCCCCTCATTAATATTGCAGATGAGTAAACACTCTAAAAACTATCTCCTGCAGATGAAAATGCGAACATCAATTAGACGTCTCTGTGATGTGCGTGTGCTATCAGCGATAGCGTTATGGAATAGACATCTGTCTGACTGCATACATTTTGTTTACAATATGTGTGCCTCACCAAATGTGTCCAACACCAAATAATTCATTAATATTTCATAACAGTTTTAAGTAGGCTTTAATTCTCACAGTGTGACCCTTGTTGCTGCCACGTTGGTCTCTCTGGTGGTCCGCTCCCTATGGTTCGCTAAGATGACAGTATTCTTAGCATCGGTGATGTTTTGTGGTATATTTAAGGTTTTAGCTCCATTGAATCTGTCATTAGGTCTTTAATATTCTAAAACGCATCTAAATTACTTTTCCAGTTGTTCTCAGCTGCCATGTGCATGTAATTATACTGTAGCATACATGCTAAAGCTATCTTTTTCCCAGGAAGCTTTAGCTCGTTGGTATTGCAGACTGGACTGTTTCCACTGGCTAGCTGGCATGAAGTGCAGTTATTTTACACTCTATATAGTGTTACGGCTCTGTTGGTCTGCTAAAGGCAACCCACTGCCCTCAGCTAACATTCAGCAGCTCACCATGTGTTTAATATCACTGTATGTGCTGCTAATAGAGTGTTGAGGGAAGCAGTGGAAACTGTCAGAACGTTTATGGGAAGATACTAACAATATCGTCTTTAGAGTTCACCCACATAAATTTACCGTGGTTTTACAATAGTACAACTACCTCTAGTAACTAGGCCTACAGCATTTTGGTTGAAGATTCATGCTAAATAGTCATGCTAATATTATGGGAGTAAGAGCAAAATTTTCACAAAGATTCACAATATGTTGTAGTAGCCGCCTACATTTGCTTAATTTTTAAATTGCTATAAATTGTTTCATACCAAATAGCATTGTTAAATGTTATATTCATATGACCTGTGTTTACTATGGTCTTACTACAAAAACCCTATTCATATTTACTATGCATTAACTATGGTCAATTTAAAATGAGGGATGTATCTATAGCTTGTTAGCAAAAGTAAGCTAGCAAGCTACATACTGAGCTTTAGCAAGTTAGCATGCTGGATAAGGGAAGGTTAATTATTTTCCCCAACAAAAGTGTGCTAAGCTATTATTACCATGTTTGTTTGGGCATGGCTCTTAATACCACTGTAAATTAAAACTTACATTAATAATCATACATTACCATGGTATTTAAATTATTGTTAATGTTAATATATTAAAATATTAGGGTATTACCATTTAACAACATCAGTTTACTATGGTGTTTTCTTAAATACAAAATTAATTGTTTATTTATATTGGAAATGCATTTAAAAAATGGCAGCATTTATGATAAAATACTAGTAAACTTATTGAAAAAAATATATTTATATAAATATATTTTAACATCTATATTTACCACATATTTTTGACCATTTTTGTAATATTTAAAAATATTTAACTAATATTTTTTGTACATTTTTGAAAGGGAAAATAATCCAAAAATCTCTTTTTATTATTATTTTTTAAGCAGTATTTTGTATTTGATTATCAGATAAAAAATATAAAACATCCTTAAAACAACATGCATTCACTTGCATGTAAATTATGACAAAATGTTAAAGGGGTGGTATAATGCCCTTTTCACAAAATAAAATAAAATAAGTCTTTGATGTCCCCAGAGTGTGTATGTGAAGTTTTAGCTCAAAATACCCCACAGATATTTTTATATAGCATGTTAAAATTGTCACTTTTTTAGGATGAACAAAAATGCACCGTTTTGTGTCTGTTCCTTTAAATGCAAATGAGCTGCTGCTCCCGGCGCAGAGGCCGGAGCTTCAACAGCTTGAGTCCTTTTACCTCACACAGACATGCACTGAAAATTTCAAAAACTTTTAGCCTTTTATGTTCAAACCGGAGTCAGACAAAGATGGAGAGACTCAAGAAGTGACAACATGTAGAAGCAACAGGACATTTCTGTATGGTTAGTTGATGAATTTATGTTGCTGATATGTAGTTATCTTCTAGTCATTGATTAGCATATTCTGTCTTGATAATCTATAAATCATGTTCTGGGGGCGGGGTTTATGTAAATTTATGTCACTAACCCGGGAGGAATGTTGTGTAGACCCTACCAGCCGTTTGTTGTAGTCCTTAAAAAGGAATTTCTTTAAAAGCAAATATCTCCCTTTGCTTTGAACTTTGAGCTTCATAACTTTGCAGATGTTGTTTATGCTCAAACAGCAACATTACACACTAACTAAAGTTAGAAAAGTGAATTCATAATCAACCACCCTTTTTAAAAAAACGCATGTTTGCAGTGGGAATGTTACCCTCTAACCATTTTTCATGTGATTTGTGTCAGTCAGTTAGACATGGACAGTTCATGACGTGAGCTCCTTTATTCCCCATCTGTGAACAGATCAAGGAGGAGAAGAAGACACCAGAAGCCGTCGCCGCACAGCCTCCTCCTCCTCTCTCCGCCGTACCTGGAGGATTCCTCAAACAGTTGGTGAGGGAGACAGAGAAAGAGACACGGCACAAAGAGCCAGAGCTTAAAGAGGAGAAGGCGGTGAGATCGCACTTCAATGGGTGGGATTCTGCTGGAAAAACCCAAGTGGTGTTCACTGCAGAGCCAAATGACATCCAGCCCCTCCTCTCTGGATGTCATGGGTGGAGCTTGACCTAGTCCAGCTCCACCTCTGTGGATCTAATGGGTGGAGGGATAGAGTTATGTGTGGGGTTAGACCTTCTAGCTCCACCCATTACAAATTACATCTAGAGAGGAGGAGCAGGACTTCAGACTCCACTCATGGCTCTGCAGTGAGCAGCCTCTCGAAAAAACAGGTTATACAGTTTATCGTGGTCAAGTTGGTTTTTTAAACAAGGAAGCTGGTGATTCTCAAAATATTCTTAAGAATGAAATTCTTTGTAACTGCTATTTTACTTCTCATTTTCCAAAAATGAAGAATTCTGTCATCATTTACTCACCCTCATGTTGTTCCAAACCTGTATGAGTTTCTTTCTTCTACTGAACACAAAAGAAGATATTTTAAAGAATGTTAGTAACCAGACAGTTGGCAGCATCCATTGACTTCCATAGTATATATATTTTTTCCTGCAATGGAAGTCAATGGCTACCATCAACTGTCTGGTTACTAACATTCTTCAAAATATCTTCTTTTGTGTTGAACAGAAACTCATAGTGTGGAACAATATGAGGGCAAGTAAATGATGACAGAATTCTTAATTTTTGGGTGAACTATCCCTTTAAGACTAAGGTTCAGAATATTTGTATTCCCAAAAACATGTAAGAATGTTCTTATCTTTTTTTCTTAAGATAGTTCTAAAGATAAAACTTGCATAATTTGAATTCCTGAAAAGAATGTTCTTCATAATCATCGTCGTCAACTTGACACCCATGATTGATGATTGATAAAGTAAACAATGATCAGTTATTAATTGTGAGTGAAGTAACTTTTTGCTAAATTTGAAATTCAGTAACATCTCTACAAATCATGATATTTTAGCACAAAATAACTTTATAACACACAGCATATTAAAGGTGCTCTAAGCGATGTCACACGTTTTTTAGGCCAAAACATTTTTTTCACATCCAGCAAACATCTCCTCACTATCCGCTAGCTGCCTGTCCCCTGAACACACTGTAAAAAACCGTGGGGTATGTAGACAGCCCAGGCTCCACAAACGGCAAGAAAAACAAACTGGCCCAGTCTTGGCCACGAAACATAACAAACAGTGTTCCAGCCAATAACCGACAAGAATGATTTGGGGGTGGGGGGGTTAGTGCGCGTGCACATGAAGGGGGGTGTGAGGAGTGGAGGAGAAAGAAGCATGAAGAGGGAAGTTAGCTAGAGGAGAGATGTCCTGACAATGACTAACGGTAAAATTGTATATTCTTGAAAATTTTGATATGGCTGACACACGACCAAAGAGACGACGTTCCGATTTTACATCGGAAAAGCGTTCAAAAGGTGGCGAGAACTCTGCCGGCAGAAGGGCTTTCAATCCGACATTCAGGTGGCTCTGTTTTTGCTGGACAGGCGAGGAAATCCAGTTTTTTTTTTTTTCTAAATGGTTCATGACTGTTTCAGGAAGCACGGAAGGGAGGGGGAGGGGAAGGGATGAGGAGGAGGAGGGAGGGTCGAGCTAGCCTCCGTTTTGTTTGACAATACTTTGAGCACTTAGAGCACCTTTAAAAATGCCATTTCAAGTAAATAGTGTGCACACTTATTATGATTATTACGGTAATCTGCAGGCAGCCCAAAAAGGTGTTTTTCATTTCATTCACTTAGGAACAATCTTAGAATTTATCTTAAGAAATGTCTTAATGTCTTTCTTAAGAAGACTTTCATGAATCCAGCTTCAGGTTCTTTCAAACATGTGATGCCACTAACCTGGGAAAACTTTTAGTATTTATTAACTCAACGTTATCAGCTGGTTTTCATTGGGTTTACCAGCAGGGGATGGTCTTTTTGTCATAAGAGTATGACTTACACCAGTCTCCATGTGGTTTTTAATGCTCCTCACAGCCCAGTAAACTCAGCAACAACCTGGTCCAGAATTTCTTACTTCCCGACCAAACTCCACCAATACTGGAAGCGGAGATGGCACTTCGAGCAGAGCAGCTGATGAACGGAGAACGGGGCCGCCACACCAATCTGACAGAGAAGAAAACCTCCTCTCCCAGGAGGATAATGTCACCGGAAAACCCAAGAAGTCCGAGAAGCGACTCAAAGTCCATGACTCCAGAGATCAACGGGCAGACACCGAGCCCCAGCACAGATAAAGCTAAATCTCCAGGTCCACCAATAGAAAAAGAAGTCAAGAAGGAAGACGTAAAGGTACAACAGGAAGTTAAACCGCTGAAACAGGAAGTGAAAGAGGTGAGGCAAGAACCTGAGGGTCAACTCACTGTAACCCGTATAAGAGAGGAGCCCAAGGTGCCAGTGGTAGGTACAACCAGTGTTGCTTCACGATGCATTTATATTATTTTTATACAGAAAGTAGATTGATTTTGCCCATCAGGAATTGATTATATTATGAGATCACCGATATTCACTTCAGTTGTTATAAATATTTTGTATTATTGTTGTAACTGGTATTACATTAACATTAACTCACTGTAAAAAACAAAAACAAAAAAAAAGATTCAACTTAAAGTGTTCGTGCTGACTTAAAAAAAGAAAGAAAAGAAACTTAAAATTTTAAGTTAAGTCAACTCAAATATCCAAGTTGTCACTTAGTACAACTTCATATTTCACACTGACTGAGCTTAAAATTTAAAGGCTGCACGAACACTTACTTTTTTTTAAGTTGAAACATTTTTTACAGTGCCTTAAATTGTTCTATTAAATGGCTAGTTTTTAGCATTGTTATATTTGTAGGGTTATTTTAGGGCTATTTATTTACTATTTTAATATTTATTAATTATATTTGTATAATTTATTATAAATGTTATATTTGTATTAATTTGTTATATTATTTTTTTAAATATTTTATTTATATATATATATATATATATATATATATATATATATATATATATATATATATATATATTTGTTATTATTTATATTTTATTATATTTTATTTTTATTTTAGTATTATTTAGTATTTTATTAATATGAAGTACTATTTTAATGTTAATCAATGTAGTACATCAACTTCAACTTGTTCATTTCAGTTAGTAACCTAGACAACATTTTTAAAGCTCAAGTTTTTCCACTGATCATTTATTTTTGCTTTATTTCAGTGACCAAAAATGATTTTTAATATTTTTAATTTGAGTTTTAGTTAGCAATAACAGCACTGGAATGTAGAAAGGTTGTTTTACATCTGCTACACTATATCTGTGGCCTAATTCTCTCTTGCTCTTTCTCTCTGCAGAGGGATGTGTGGTATGAAGCTGGTAAGATGTGGTACGCTCACAAAGATGGATATACACTCGGTTAGTCAGCTCTTGTACCTGTTCACCTTACATTAAGAGAACAAGTTGTGATGTTGATGCATTGACTGGTATTTTCAGTAGTTGTTTGGGTTCATCATTCCTGAATTGCATGTCTGAAGGCTAGAACAGCTCTCCAGTCCCGTGGTGTTAAGTTACAGGTTATGAATAGCGTGTTGTCTTAGAGGATGCTATTTACATGTGGTATTATTGATTTTGGGACCTTCCAAGAGTTCATTGTTTTTGCACTATGTGAAAGCTGCCCCATTTCCCTATTTTAGCTTAATATTGCTTAATACACAACTCTTATGTTGCAAGATTCTCCTCTTTGCATGAAACATAAACTCTACTCTGTAAATTGTGGCGTGCTGCTAGCAGGCTAATCTTCTTCCTCCTCAGTTTAGTGATGAATGGGTTTAGTGTTGTTATCTTATCAAGCCTCGCTAAATCTACGCGCCCGAAATGTCATCATGTTATAAGTTTCAAAGATTAACTAATGCAAAAAAACACACACACACACACACACACACACACACACACACACACACACACACACACACACACACACACACACACACACACACACACACACACTCACACTCACACTCACACACTCACACACATACACACACACACACACACACACACACACACACACACAGTACTGCAGTATCTTCATGAACCCAAATCTGTCAAGCTTCAAAAAGAATAACAAAAGCACCATAAAAAAATGTCCATGTGATTTGTTGTGTAAGATTTGATGTGAATTATGCTTTCAAAGTGTCAATGTTGCATTTTTTAATATGTGGATGCAGAGGAAGGGAAGATCTATGCCCTGTAGAGAATTGACATTGATTTGCGTTGAGTATTAGTCACCTTTGACCCCTCTGACTCTCACAGTCACTCAGCTGAAGCCGGACGAGGGCACACCGGATCTCCCCGACGGCAGGGTGAGGGTTCGACTGGCCTCAGACGGGTCCCTGCGTGATGTCACCCAGTATGAGATCGAACAGGTGAACTTTATTCACTGCTGCTGTTTATTGAAGCCCGTTTCCAATATATGAAGAAAAAAAAAAGTCATGCTTTTGTAAATCGTAATTATGACATATTGGCATACAGTAGTTAATTTTAACATAGTTGAAATTAAGTCTTAATTAATTAAATCTTAATTAAAGATTTTTCATCTCAAAATCAACTTAGTATGTCATAATTTTGTTTTTTATCTCATAATTATGACTTTTTATGTCATAATTATTACTTTAAACTTTTTTTATGTCATTATTCAGTGTCATAATTTGGACTTTTTGTCAAAATTTTGACCTTTCATCACATAAATGACTATTATTCATAATTTAGACTTTTTATGTCATAAATATGACTTTTGTATGTCATAATTTCAACTTTTCAACTCATAATTGACTTAGTAATGAGGCAAGTCATAATTATGAGATAAAAATTTGACATACTGACTAACCCTAACTTTATCTCATAATTTTGACTTTTTATGTCATATTTAAATATTAAAGGCATACTTTTTATATTAAAGGCAACCATAATTTCAATTTAGTTTGTCATGATGTCAACTTTTAAGTCATAACTATGACTTAGTATATAATTTTCAACTTGTGTCTCATACTTGTGACATTTTAGAACCTTGACTTAAGAAAAAAAATTAAAGAAATTCATACATGTTTGGAAAACTTAAGGGTGAGTAAA
>NC_138243.1:27097656-27105156 GCF_964197995.2 Scardinius erythrophthalmus
AGTGTGTGCTTTGACATGTGGAGCTTTGGTGCTCATGTCAGCAACACACTTAAGTCTGGCTTGCAACATTTCCTGGATCCCGTTCTCCCCACTTTTACCCACAATTCCATCAAATAAAGAGCCCAGCTGTATATTTAAAGTTTTCTCTAATAAGCTTTAATAAATAAAATGTCTGCCCCTCCCTCACTTCAGGTGGATGAAAAGCAGAGAGCTCTAGTGGGTTTTGGGAAACTTCTGGCCGCCATGAACACTTTGGGATTCTCAGCGGATGAGCAGAAGGCCATCTGGCATGTTTTAGCAGGAATATATCATCTTGGTGTCGCAGGAGCATGCAAAGGTAAGACAGGACTACGCTGATGACTGTATTTTGTGAAGCGAAAAGAATTTGGACAGTCTTTTCTCCCCCCCTTTCTTCTACGGCTTCAGTGGGCCGTAAGCAGTTTATGAGTTTTGACAGCGCGCAGACGGCCAGCGCTGTCCTGGGTTGTGAGGGAGAGGAGCTTCACACTGCCGTCTTCAAACACCACCTGAGACAGTTGCTGCAGAGAGCGACCGGAGGAGTCCGAGAGAGACACACCGCAGACCAGCCAGAGGAAGGTCCGAATACAGTCTGTCTCTGTTAAACCCACCACAACCTTGAACATCCCAGCTCAGATATGTGTAGAGGAACCAGTGATGACATACAGAACATATTACACATCAAATAAGGCATCTTTACAGTTAAGCCTGCTCTGTGTCTGCTCAAAATTCTGTGTAAAGATGCAATGCAGCATAAAAGCTAGACTAAAGTATGCCTGCTCTGACCCACCTCAGCCCCTAGTATTACAATATGCAGTTAAAACTGTCTTGTAAATCCATTTATGCCACCTGTGAGCAGCCTTCCCAGACAATAACATAGTGTCGGCCCAGATCCGGCCCACATCTGGTACACGTGGATTCCACACGGCCCAGATGTGGGCCGGATCTGGGCCGACACTATGTTGCTGTCTGGGTTAAACAGTCTGTGTAAAGTCACCTAATTGCCACTCCAGAAGCACTTCTGTGCCACATTTGCAGTAAATTCGGCAATAGATAAATAAACATGAAATATTGTTTTATTTATTATTCAGATGATGATGATAAGCAGTTTAGTGTCATTGTAAAAAAAGTTTAACCACAAAATGCCTCAATTGATCAGTTAGAAACTAATATTTCAGAGAATACACAAAAATATTTCGCATCAAAAACTGTTTAATATTGATACTAAGAAATGTTTTGTGCAGCAAATCAGCATAATAGAATGATTTCTGAAGGATCATGTGACACTAAAGACTGGAGTAATGATGCTGAAAATTCAGCTTTGAACACAGGCATAAATTACATATTAAAATATATTACTGTAAAAACAGTTAAAGGGATATTTCACCGCTGGAAAGATGAATGTGTATTTAAATTGGGTCATTTATGTAGTAGAAATGTGAAATTATTTTAGAAGTTGGTGCCTTCTAGACTGAGAAAAGCCAGAAATGTATTTTTGGCTCATGTGGATGAAAGACCACAACTCCCAGAATGCACTTGCTTCGCTGCCCTACGAGGACACTCCCAAGCCACGCCTACCGGTTACAGAGGGCAGTATTGGGAGAAATTATACAGCTAGGCTACTAGTCGACTCGAAACTGAAAAGACGGCGTTTTATCGTGAGATCCCCCTATGGGCGGGTCAAACACATGCGGGACGAGCTCCTCCTACTGGCTGGAGTCTCTCGCCTCTGGACAAAAAAGCCTCCGATGAGCTAAATGACGATTTTTGCATCATCTGAGTTTTTTTTCCAGACACATAATACAGAAATCTCTCGTCTCAGGGGGACATGAGGGAGGGAAGCACGGTTACTCGAAAATACTTCTGGGTTTCTACTGATACAAAGCTTAATGCTAATCAGTGAAGTATCCCTTTAACTCAGTTTGTCATAATATTTCACAATATTACAGTATTTTTGATCAAATAAATAAAATAAAAAACTTCTATTTGAGGATGTCCTAAAAGAGAAAAGCAGTTTATAAATAAACTAAATCAAGATTATTTATTGATGATGTTTAAGGTTTTCTTATAGGAGTCTATTGTAATTCTAATTATCTTAATTTGACCAAAATATCAGTGCTTATTAAGAGAGCTAGATCAACATATGTGTGTGTGTGTTTCAGGTCCAAAACTGAGTGCTGCTCAGTGTGTAGAAGGGATGGCGGCTGGTCTCTATGAGGAACTCTTCACCACTATAGTGTCTCTCATCAACAGGTAAAGACTCCGTGTCCTGGTCAATGATATGTCACTGAAGTGTTCCTGATATGGCAGTGTGTGTGTGTGTCCTCTCCCCAGAGCGCTGCAGTCTCAGCAGCTGACGCTGGCCTCTGTGATGCTGGTGGACACACCGGGCCTGAGGAACCCCAGACACAGCGCTGACGACCGGGCTGCCGGATTCTCCGAGCTCTGTCACAACTACTTACAGGAGAGACTGCTGGAGCTTTACTACAGTCACACATTCACACAGACGCTGGAGCGATACACACGGGTACTGTACCACGCACAGTCCTGAAAACAGCTGTGCTGTGCCTCAAACTAATATTGAATATCAGTCTCGCTGATTTAATTAAATTCAATAACATTTCATTTAAAAATAATATATAAATAAAATAATATTCCTACGCTTTTAGAACTTCTATTTCAGTATGTTTTACTGCCATTTTGTTATTTTGTTAATGAGCTATATCTAAAAATGCCATATGACAACCACAATTAATTAAATAGTGAACATGAATATGAATCTTTCTGATTAAATTTTTATTAAATAAAAAAAAAATAGAATAAAATAATATTTAAAGTAACATTCCTATGAATATTTATAACTTCTTTTTCTGTTTGTTTTACTGCCATTTTGATATTTGGTCAATAAATGATAACCTAAAATAAATATCGAATATGAAAATGAAACTTAATTGCTGATTAAATTTTACTTTGATTTAGGTTAATTTTTTTTTATATAATATTTAATTTAATTTTAAAATAATATAATAAGATAATATATACAATTCCTATGCATATTTATAATTCAATAAACAATAAACTATATCTAAAAATTCCATATCTGTTTTTTTTTTCATGGCACCACATACTAATTTTGAAGTTGTTTTTATCATTGATAACCTCAAACAAAAATGTAGTGTTTGTTTTTGACAACCTCAAACAAATATTGAATATGAACCTTGCTGAATTCATTTAATGTAATTTAATGCATTAAATAATATAATACAATAATTTCAATGCATATTTCACAACTATTTTGCCAATTTTTCAATAAACTATGTCTAAAAATGCCATATTTGTTATTTTTCATGGCACCACATGCTAATTTTGTCAGGGGGTTTGACCATTTTTGGCATTCATGTTATAATAGAGAGCTGACAAGAAATGTACTTTATAATAATACTAACAAATAATATATATTTTTTAACTTTCTGAATAATTTCCTTAGGAAGGAGTACCTGTAGATTTCGCCGCCCCCGAGACAAGCCCGTCAGAGGTTGTGTGTGCCGTTGACCAGCCAGGACTGCAGGTATCACTCAATGATTCTTAACACGCTTCTACAGACCTCAACCATGCATGTCATTTTACACCGCGTGTGTGTGTTCTCAGGTTCGAGCACCAGAAGGCGACTCTCGAGGTCTCCTGTGGGTTCTGGATGAAGAGATGGTCACTCCTGGTTCCACCGAGAGCACAGTTCTGGAAAGAGTGTGTCAGTCCTTCAGCGGCACAGGTACTTCAGTCTGATTCTGACCTTCTCCTGTGATGTTTGATCACACACTTCCTCATCTCTCTGCACGCTTGCTTCTCAGTGCGCCAGTGCGAGCAGCCTCTGCAGTGTGAGATCGCTCACCTGATGGGTTCAGATCCAGTCCGCTATGATCTCTCAGGCTGGTTCAGTCAGGTCCAGAACAATCCGTCTGTGCTGAACGCCAGCTCGCTGCTGCAGAACTCCTCAATGTAAGACAACACAGATGATCAGGCACTTTTACACAGACATTTTCACACTAGAGCATTTCTTCATACACAATTCTGAATATTATTACCAGGAAAGTTATGACGTTATTCATTGACTTATGTGTCATCTCGCCAATTTTATACCAATAAAAGTACCATGAAAAATAGCAGGTATGACATTTAGAAAAAGTTTAGAGTAAATAGCAAAAATGGCAGTAAAATATAAGGAAATACATGTAGATTTTACAAAAATTGGTGAAAATTGGTATTTGGTTCATGTGAACTCTGCTACGTTTGGAAAATTCATATTAAAAAATCTAAGAAAATAGACTTTAAATATGGGTGGGAATGTTTATTTTTGTTTTATTAATTTATTTTATTTTTTATTTTTATTAGTCTGGTGTAAACTCTGTTACATTTAGAACATTATTTTATTTTATTGGTCTGGTTTTCAGCTCATGTGAACTCTGGTACGTTTGGAAAATACCTATTAGAAAATATAAGGAAATAGACATTAAATATGGGTGAGAATGTTTATTTTGTCTGGTGTTAATTTCATTTGATCCTTGGTGAACTGCTATTGATGACATTCTGTATGAATTGCATTTTTGCATTCCTCCATGTCTCATTTAATATAGTATAATGCTTTCTCATTACTGCTTGTCTATGAATAAATTGCCGTTGGAGAGCAACTCGCATTCTTCGCGTCTCTTGCAGATCGTCTGCGGCAGACAAAAGCAAGTGCTGTGTGTGAGTTTTGGTGGTAAATCATATTCAATAACACAGTGATACTTGCGCCTTGTCCTTCTTAGCTGTAACCAGGATACAGTGTTAAACATCTGCTAGTGCTCACGGTGGTCATGCTGATGACGTAAACACACCGCAACACAAGCAAGCATGAGTACAGGCGACCATGAGCTTGGTGTCGGCAACTTTTAGAAAAGGCGCTTGCATGCTGTCCGTTTTTACATATTGCATATAAAAAATGCAATATGCAACTTTTACATAATTAAGACTGTAGCATCTTTTAAAATAAGATTTGATCAAGTGGTGTTCACTAGATGTCATATTGAGGAGAGCGGGGCACAACGTAACACAGGGCTAGTTGTAACACACTTGTTTTAAATACTTCCACACATGCTAGCATGACGAAACTTGGTGTATTTACTAGTTGCCATTTCAACACTATATAGAGAAAACATTGTGCCAAAATTAAAACATTTTTTGGAAGATATCAATAGACATTTATTAAACCATAGCAAAAGTAAATTCTTAAGTTAATTTTTCATCTCTATTTTTTTGTTTATTTAAAATGAGACAAATCTGATATTATTTTAATCTCCAATATGTTATTTAACGGTTTATATAGTTCTTTAATGCTTCGCTTACTAGCAGAAGACACTAGCAGGGTTTAAATCCCAGTTGTGCAGGTGGGGCATGTTGTCACACTGCGTTACAATGAGCCCCTATTAGAAATATGCTATTCTATTCTATACTTTTATGAATTCTATTGAGAAAAATGTGAATAAAGACTTTACTAATTTGACTAGATAGATCATAGATAAAGTTACTAACTTTACTTTTGAACTATGTTGTATAGCTGTTTTCCTGTGTTCGTAGTCAAAAAAAAAATTAAAAAATGCCATTATTTTATATGAAAAAGTTAATAATTGTATTTTATTGAGAAAATATTTTAGTTTGTCTTGTATGTTTGTTTGATTAGATCAGATAGAATTTTAATCTGTCATATGGTCATGTTACGATGTACCTACGGGGCATGTTGTCACATTTCACTTCCATTCTTTCGGGGTATATCAAGAAAAAAGTATATACTGCATTAATAAAACAAAACCACATAATTGTACTTGACGTGTGAAATTAATGTGGGAAAAAAATAGATTTACACAAACCTGAGAAAGTCAAAAAGCATTACTTTGTGCCCCGCTCTCCCCTAGGTCATACAAGATTGACTGATACTAATACTTATTTCTGATACTCATGGATTTCACATATTAATTATTTGGCACTTTTAATTGATATAATAATGGAGAGATGACAGAAAATAACTTTTTTGTTAATACTTATGACTTTTACATCATCGTTACTGTAGTTCATGTGTACCCAACGGAACTGTGTTCACACTGAACGCCTCAGTGTGAAATGATCCTGATTCTCTCTCTCTTCCTCTCTTCAGTGTAGCGGTGAAGGCCGTGTTCGGCCCGCGGGCGTCTGTGCCGCCTCTCTGCCGGGGTTTGGGTGGCGTGGAGGGCGGCTCTCAGCGCTCACTGGAGAGGAGCGGGACGGTGCGCAAGACTCTGAGCGGAGGGATGGCGGCTCTCAGGAGACATTCCCAGTGCATCGCTGTCAAACTGCAGGCGGTGAGAGACTCATGAGCTGTTATGAAGCCGTTTCCATCTGTCTTCTGTGTGTAGATCCTCCTCACTCTTTCTGACTCTCTCGAGCAGGACGCTCTGGTGAATCTGATTCGGCGAGCACGGCCCGTCTTCCTGCAGTGTGTGAATGCTAAGACAGATGGCTGTGGCTTTGATGTCCCAGCACTGCGTGTACAGCTGCACTCCACACATCTGCTGCCCGCACTACAGCTGTACCGAACAGGTCTTACACACACACACACACACACACACACACACACACACACACACACACACACTCTCATACACACACACACACACACACACACACACACACACACACACACACACACACACACACACAGACACACACACACACACACACACACACACACACACACACACACATTCTTATTTCTTATCATGTATGGGATCTCCCGTTTACATATATTTAATGAAAGCAAATTAGCAAATTATTTCCATTGCTGATACTTAAAGCGGTCATGAACTGCATTGTTTCATTGTTTTACTGTACACTGTCTCCTGGGTTGCACTTATAATATTAGTATGATTTTTACATAAAAAATTGTCATAATTTAGAAATAAAAGGTATTTTTTAACAAGGAAGGAAGGAAGTTTTCTGTTCTGAAACTTACAGGATATTATTATAGTATAATGACATCTTATAGTGTGATGACCTCTTATAGTGTGATGACCTCTTATAGTATGATGACCTCTTATAGTATGATGACCTCTTATAGTATGATGACCTCTTATAGTATGATGACCTCTTATAGTATGATCATGACCTCTTATAGTATGATCATGACCTCTTTTAGTATGATCATGACCTCTTATAGTGTGATGACCTCTTATAGTGTGATGACCTCTTATAGTATGATGACCTCTTATAGTATGATGACCTCTTATAGTGTGATGACCTCTTATAGTATGATGACCTCTTATAGTATGATCATGACCTCTTATAGTATGATCATGACCTCTTTTAGTATGATCATGACCTCTTTTAGTATGATGACCTCTTATATGTCAAAAGCTCAAGAAAATTTTGATTTCTCAGTTCATGACCCCTTTAAGATTCGAGATTTGAACAACT
>NC_138243.1:27110156-27127656 GCF_964197995.2 Scardinius erythrophthalmus
GACACATTTCACCTGGTGTTCATTATTACCTCAATTATGAGCTTAAAGAGGCCGTGTAAGTCTGTGTTTGAAATCACCTCCTTACCCTCATTCACTATTCCCTACATTAGTCCACTAATATAGTCCAGTTGAAGGAGTGAATGAAAACGAGTGAGTGAATTAAGACACTGAGTGCACCGTAAGGGCTGCTGCTTCCACATAGTTTGTGCTTGCGGTTTAATAATCATTTGAAAATCAGCAAACTGGCAGCTCCAGTAGTAATGAAAACATTTATCTTGAACTCTGTCGTGGAAACTAGCATGTATAAACCTTTATTTATACCGGTATGATATTACACTGTACCCACATTGGACCTGCGGTTTGTAAAATGGATGAATGGATAATTCAACTGCGGCGCCATCTTCTGGCGAGACGCTGGAATTCATTCGGAGCGAACTTCACAGTGCATTATGGGTATTCTCTAGCTGTTAAGCGTAAATCGGTCATACGCACTGTTGCACGGCATTGTGGGATTGAATGAGTGCACTCGATAATGTCCACTATGGTTTCGGACACCACTGCAAATGGCTGTTTCCTCAAATAGTGCCCCAATTAAGGGTATAGCGGGCGATATTAGACACAGCCAAGGTTTCTTGCACCAAATACCCAATTTTATTCTTCATAAATGGTCATGTTCAGTGTTGTTATAAATTAAATCATTGAAATAAAGCTGGATTAAAATAAAAACGAAAAACTGGATGACAATTGATGGAAAAAGAAATTGATGAAAAACGTAAAAAACTAGTTGCCTTGGCAATAAGTTTAAATACTAAAATCAGTAAAACTAAAACTGAAATAAAAATTCATTAAAGCTAATTAAATAAGTGACCAAAACTTAAACTAAAATTAAAAAGAAAACTGAAAATGTAAAAATCAAAACTAATTCAAATTATTAATAAACACATATTTAATAGTATATAAATAATACTAAAGTAACAATGGTATCAATGCTGGAACTTGCAGGGGCTTGTTGTCATAAGTCAGTTTTTGTTGAGTATTTCCACCATTATTGCTCAGAACAGAGATATATATAAGGTCAAAAATATATATTTCATAATGGGAACCTGCTGGGTTTTTTTCTTACATTGATTTCAGTGTATTTTTTTCTTTTTTTAAATATTATCTACAGTAAAACGCCACCTTTAGAACATAATAGCAATTTTATGAAATCTGTATTATGGGATAAATGTAAACTGTAAAACCATTATAAAACACAAAAAATTAATACAACAATAAAAAATGTAAAAGGTAAAGTAAAAAAAAAATGTTAGAAAACACAAGCATTTGTGTAATTAGACTCGAAAACGTATTGTGAGCCTCCTGAGATGCTTATCCTGATGATAATTGTCTTTCTGTCTCCCCCGTGTGGCAGGTCCAGGAACTGCAGTCTCAGCTTGATCAATCCAAACGCTCCGTGACAGATCTAAAACGTCACTGCCGGCGGTTGACCTCTGACCTCCAGGATGCCCGTGTGCTGACAGACAGCCTGCAGGGCCGCGCTCACGAGCTGGACCGGAAACAGAGGAGGTCTGTGGCATTTGCATGTAATACATTAATATTCAGCGCCACGTTCTCTGGCTGCTTGAATATGCATTCTCAAGCCCTGTTTCTCCCTTGTGTGTGTGTGTGTGTGTGTGTGTGTGTGTGTGTGTGTGTGTGTGTGTGTGTGTGTGTGTGTGTGTGTGTGTGTGTGTGTGTGTGTGTGTGTGTGTGTGTGTGTGTTGTAGGTTTGACAGCGAGCTGACCCAGGCTCTGGAACAGGCTGATAATGAGAGAGAGCAGAAAGAGAGAGCCATCCAGGAGAATACAGTCCTCGGCGGAGAGATCTTCACCCTTCACAAAACGCTGAAGGTACGGTCCGAGGTCAAAGGTCAAGCGTCCACCATCTGCACTGGTGCCCGTGTACTCTGAGTGTCCTCTGTCTGTAAACCGAACGAGTTCCCAGAGATCCCAAATGAGCAGAGGAGAAAAGTTCTGCTTTGAGTCCATCAGATTGTGTTAACTGTATGGCGGTCTGCGTCCGAAAGCTTAGTCAGCTGACTTGGTGCCTCACTAACTTATCAAGGCGATGGCTTTTGCGCACGAAGGTACCTCACGAATCTCTCGCTAGAAATGACATCAAGTCATACATTTACACACAAACTGACCACCAACCGCAATGTTCCAGATGCCATCTTTATTTTTTAGCTCAGCTGTTACAGAATGGAAAGCACAGGATTATGGGATAGCGATGGATACATATATGCTGCCTTCCAAAATCCATCAGATGAAGGCATCTCAGGAGACAGGAGACAGGAACAGCATTTTTAAGCTTTCGGACGCAGCCATTGTTTCAAAGCAGCTGCACAGAATGAGCTTGTTTCAAATGTAGGAAGCTTCTGTTATCAGTTAGAGATGAGTGTATAATACACAGCTATAATATAAAACATTTTGTTTGTTAGTTAACGTCATGTATCGAGTTCAGCAGATACAACCAACATGTTAGGTTGAACGTTTATTGATTACAATATAAGAATTACAATATTTGAGGACAATAAGGTGTCGTTCGAAAATTGCCATTATAAATATTGTACTTGAGTATAATGTGGACTTTTTTTTTTTTTTTGGGTGTTTCTCATTGTATTTATTTGTTATATATTTTTATATTATTTGTGCTTTTTGGTGTCTTTTGATGCATTCTTGATTGTGTATGTTTGTGTGTATATGTGTTTTTTATGCATTTGTGCGTGTGGTTATATGTGTCATTGTTGTGTTTTATGTATCCGTAACTGTGTGTGGTTGTTTTTGTGAGTATGTATGTCTGTTTATGTGATTGTCTTTTGTGCAATATTGTGTGTTGTGCAATTTGTGTCTGTGTGTTTGTGCATTTGCTTTTGTCTGTGTGTTTATGCATTTGTACATGTTTGCATAATTGTGCATGCATGTGTTTTTGTGTTTTTTGGTGTGTGTAAAAGTTTTGGGTCAGTGTGCATTTGTGTGTGTTTGTATAATTGCTTGTGTGTGTTTGTTCATTTGTTTTTTAATTTTTCTGTGAATGCAATTTTTCTTTGTTCATCTGCATTTGTGTGTGTTTATGCATTTGAGCTTGTTTGTATGCTTGTGTTTGTGTATGTGCATGCGTATTTGTGTATTTGTGCGTGTGTGTATCTTGTTTTTTTTATGTATTTGTGTGTGTGTGGATATTTATGTTGTTGTGGGTATTTCTATGTGATTGTGCGTGTGTATCTGCGTATGTGGTGTTCATTATACAGTATGTCTTTTTGCTCTTGCGAATCTTGTTTTTGTGTATTTACGTTTCTATATGTGCATAATTGTGTGTGTTTCCAGGCCAGTCAGGTGGAGGTCACAGACCTGCAGCTTCAGAAGGAGGAGTTGTGCTCTCAGATCCGTGACCTGAGGATCCCTCTCCATCTCACCTCCGACTCCATCCCTGAACTGAAGAAGAAGCTCCGGGAGCTGGAGACCCGAGACAAGGAGCGCTCGGAGGAGATCAGCCAGATGACGGCCAGAATCAAACAGCAGGAGCAGGTACAGGAACCCGAGAACAACTTCATCTCCACTAAATGACATTCTTGAAAAGGTTATGATATTAGAACTATGATCACATTAAAGGGATGGTTCATCCAAAAATGAAAATTCTGTCATCATTTACTCACCCTCATGTTGTTCCAAGATATTTTGATGAATGTCGGAAACTAAACGGTTGATGGACCCCATTGACTTCCATTGTATTTTTCCATACCCAACTTTTCCATTCAGTTTCCGACATTCTTCAAAATATCTTTTTTTGTGGTCAGCAGAAGAAATAAATTCATACAGGTTTGAAACAACATGAGGGCGAGTAAATGATGACAGAATTTTCATTTCTGGATGAACTATCCCTTAAACACATGAACGCTGACATTATGGAAGTCTCGACATTTTTGTTCATAACAGAGGCCATTTAAAGGTCTTAAAGGTACAGTAGCACAAATAGCTTGTCTTGACAGGCTCACTCTGTCTGACTGGAATTTAATATTCTCTATTAGACCTTAGTCAACGAGGCTGTGAGGATAGACTTACAGTCTTCACAATGGCACGCACTGTATAAAGGTTCTGGATCATGTCATTTTAACAACTTTAAAACTTTTAGCTGTTTGGAGTTTTCGTCTACTGAAAGTTTTTTTTGTTTGTTTTTTTTTTCAGCTGAACAATCGGTATGTTGTTAAACAGCAGTACAGTCCAGAGTATTCTATCCCTTACAGCCTTGTTTTCATTCCTGCATAAAAATTAAATATGAACCTACCCTGAAGGTCTATACTGCATTATCGATTTGACTGCACTGACACTATTGGATGAAAACCAAGCTTGAACTGACTTGAGCCGGATGATGATAGAGTCTTCTGCAGAGCTGCTTTATTGCTGAATAGACTTTGTTTCATAATAATTAACACATTTTACAACATGGACACTTATTAAACTGAACTGAATCAACAATGAGCTAAATAACGGCACAATTTTCTTCTTTAAAGCTGAATTGAGCTCATTTCATAACTTATTAGCTCTACACTGATATTGAACTGAACTGAATCAACACTGAACTGAATAAAGACACTTTTAAGCTGCTTGGAAACAATCTTGTATAAAGCGCTGTATAAATGAAGGTGACTTGACTCTGTTCTCCACAGATGCACTTGCGCTTTGAGATGGAGATGGAGAGGATGAAGCAGATCCATCAGAAGGAGCTTGAGGACAAGGACGAGGAACTGGAGGACGTGCAGAAGTCCTCACAGAGACGGGTGAGGGACACAGAATAAATTACAGCTCCACGAACCTCCTTACAACCCTGTCTCAAACATCCTTTCCTGTCTGTGTGTGTGTGTGTGTGCAGCTCCGACAGCTGGAGATGCAACTGGAACAGGAATACGAGGAGAAACAGATGGTGGTTCATGAGAAGCATGACTTAGAGGGGCTGATTGCCACACTGTGTGAACAGGTAAAAAACACACATATTTCAACAATTTTATAAACATTATGTAACAATAACTACGTCTACATGCACCCTCAAAATGTGATTATAATGAGATTTAGGGAATATTGCGATTTAAACATTACCTAATGTAAACAGTAAACACAATACTTTAATCAAATTGATGCGATTAAGTTCAAAATGTGTGGTATTAATCGCAATAAACAGGCATATAAACACTTCAATCGCATATATGTGCTTGTGATGTAGACGGATTATGTTATCATGCGCAGATTCATAAACATAGCAGTAAAGAAGGCATCACATTTTGGGGTGCAGTTGTAGACAACATTGCACGACATGAATATAATGCAGTATATAGATGTTCGTAAACATTTAAATGAAGACATTTAGGCGCGTCGCCGGGAAGAAATCCAATACGTCCAAAGAAATGTGTTTTGCATTTGACGTAAGTAGGTTAAAACAGTGGCAAGTAACACACCTACTGTAGTTATAATGACACATGTATCCAACCGTTTCTAACTTTCATTACATTCCAGGCGTGGTATTTATTAAATACAGTATATGTGGGTCATTTGGTTTGGCCAGGACGCAATTCAGCGTTCAATAGATCACAGAGTTATAGTCACACCGGGGCTTGTGAGGATCTGTAAAGCTGTCATGTCCCTCTCTGTTCTGATATATGAGCACTACAGCCGTCTCAGTGACCCGCTCTGAATCGACATGAGCCTTGTCTATCAGTGCTCTTCATTCCAGTGTGTTCGTGGAAATGTTAAAGCTCAGCAAACATTCTGAACTTCATTTGTATTAACATCTTAATGTCAAAGTGAAATGGAATTCGAAACCCATTTTACTTCAATACTGTAACGTAATCTGTAGGGCAGGGCTCGGTTTGATCCTTTGGCAATTGACTGGATTGACTGGATGATGTTTGATCCTTTGGCAATTGACTGGATGATGATAAATGTATAGGGTCGAAAATTAAGAGGGAATTAGTGACGTTGGCCCGAAAGTACATTTATTTCATACTTATTGTATTTATGTGTTATAATATAAGGTTACAGTAGTAGCCAAAAGTAATGTCCCTACAATGGACCCTACAAGTTTGATTAAACCATCAAAACATGAGGAAAATATTGAATATATTTAAAATATTTTCAATATGATGGAAGGACTAAACACTAAACTTGGTTAAGGTATTTATCTGACAAAATGATTTGGCAAGAAAAGGCAAGCTAAAGGTTTTATTTCACTATACAAAAAAAAAAAAATGCATAACACATTTACTACAACATAATCAGTTATTAATATTTTGTTGGTTCTCTCTTGTTTTTGCATGTTCATAATTATGACCGCCTCTAGCGTAGCTAGCGAAAGCGGTCATATAGGGATTGTCAAAGTTTTTTTTTTTTTTTTTTTTTCGTCACCTTACTGAATTTTTCGTCAACGATACCAGGGACACCGAAGCACCGGGGAACATGAAATTTGGTGGGCATGTAGCCCCACTACACTTCTACGGAAAAATTTCGTTTGGTCCCCGGGGGCCACTCCCCCCCAGCGCTGGGCCCCCCCAAACCCCCAAAAATTCACTTTTTCCTAAATAACTACCTGAACCGTGGCACCGAGGATGAAGAAATTTTTATGGTATGTTGGTCTACTAGACTTTTACGGAAAAATTTCGTTTGGTCCCCGGGGGCCACTTCCCCCCCCGCGCTGGGGCCCCCGTAAATTTTTCGTCAACGATACCAGGGACACCGAAACACCGGGGAACATGAAATTTGGTGGGCATGTAGCCCCACTAGACTTCTACGGATTTATTTCGTTTGGTCCCCGGGGGCCACTCCCCCCCCCCCCCGCGCTGGGCCCCCCTTAACCCAAAAAAAATTCAGTTTTTCCTAAATAACTACCTGAACCGTGGCACCGAGGATGAAGAAATTTTTATGGTATGTTTGTCTACTAGACTTTTACAGAAAAATTTCGTTTGGTCCCCGGGGGCCACTCCCCCCCCCCCGCGCTGGGGCCCCCGTAAATTTTTCGTCAACGATACCAGGGACACCGAAGCACCGGGGAACATGAAATTTGGTGGGCATGTAGCCCCACTAGACTTCTACGGAAAAATTTCGTTTGGTCCCCGGGGGCCACTCCCCCCCCGCGCTGGGCCCCCCCAAAACCAAAAAAATGCAGTTTTTCCTAAATAACTACCTGAACCGTGGCACCGAGGATGAAGAAATTTTTATGGTATGTTGGTCTACTAGACTTTTACGGAAAATTTTTGTTTGGTCCCCGGGGGCCACTCCCCCCCCGCGCTGCCCCCCCCCCAAAACCAAAAAAATGCAGTTTTTCCTAAATAACTACCTGAACCGTGGCACCGAGGATGAAGAAATTTTTATGGTATGTTGGTCTACTAGACTTTTACGGAAAAATTTCGTTTGGTCCCCGGAGGCCACTTCCCCCCCCGCGCTGGGGCCCCCGTAAATTTTTCGTCAACGATACCAGGGACACCGAAACACCGGGGAACATGAAATTTGGTGGGCATGTAGCCCCACTAGACTTCTACGGAAAAATTTCGTTTGGTCCCCGGGGGCCACTCCCCCCCCCCACGCTGGGCCCCCCTTAACCCAAAAAAATGCAGTTTTTCCTAAATAACTACCTGAACCGTGGCACCGAGGATGAAGAAATTTTTATGGTATGTTCGTCTACTAGACTTTTACGGAAAAATTTCGTTTGGTCCCCGGGGGCCACTCCCCCGTAAATTTTTCGTCAACGATACCAGGGACACCGAAGCACCGGGGAACATGAAATTTGGTGGGCATGTAGCCCCACTAGACTTCTACGGAAAAATTTCGTTTGGTCCCCGGGGGCCACTCCCCCCCCACGCTGGGCCCCCCAAAACCAAAAAAATGCAGTTTTTCCTAAATAACTACCTGAACCGTGGCACCGAGGATGAAGAAATTTTTATGGTATGTTGGTCTACTAGACTTTTACGGAAAATTTTTGTTTGGTCCCCGGGGGCCACTTCCCCCCCCCGCGCTGGGGCCCCCGTAAATTTTTCGTCAACGATACCAGGGACACCGAAGCACCGGGGAATATGAAATTTGGTGGGCATGTAGCCCCACTACACTTCTACGGAAAAATTTCGCTTGGTCCCCGGGGGCCACTCCCCCCCCGCGCCCCCCCAAACCCCAAAAAATTCAGTTTTTCCTAAATAACTACCTGAATCGTGGCACCGAGGATGAAGAAATTTTTATGGTATGTTGGTCTACTAGACTTTTATGGAAAAATTTCGTTTGGTCCCCGGGGGCCACTTCCCCCCCCCCTGCGCTGTGGCCCCCGTAAATTTTTCGTCAACGATACGAGGGACACCGAAACACCGGGGAACATGAAATTTGGTGGGTATGTAGCCCCACTAGACTTCTACGGATTTATTTCGTTTGGTCCCCGGGGGCCACTACCCCCCCCCCCCCCGCGCTGGGCCCCCCCAAACCCAAAAAAATGCATTTGTTATTGCTTTGTAATTTGTAATTGTAAACATTTGTAATTGTTATGGTATGTTGCTCTTAAGGGCCCACATCAACCTAGCCCATAATCACTCATTTGTGATTTGCGCCCCTCCCATAAAAAATGAAAATGCAATATTATTCTGCTTTAATCGCCCCTATCTTCAGTGGAGATGTTCAGAACTGCACCATATTTCATGTGTATGATTAACTTGACATCCTCTGGGGGTATCCTCTGCTAAGTTTTGTAGAATTTCATCCATGGGGGGGTATAAAATAAATTCATTTATGTGCACATTTAGTGACTGTACACTCATCGGCCTGTAGATGGTGCTGTTGAGCGAAGGGTTGCTGGTTTAGGATGATACTGTCACACACACACATGCAGGAATACAAACAAACGCAAGCATGCACACACACTGACATCCACACGCACAGACACACACCCATACACACACATACAAATCCACATGCACAGACACACACACACAAACACACACACGCGCACACATGTACGCACACATACATACACGCACAGACACACACACACACACACACACAGACACACACATACACACACACACACACACACACACACACACACACACAGACAGACATGCACATACTATTACTTTTTTTAGGTATATACATAAACACGCAATACAGCCAAATTACTCCACATCATTTATTTTTGTGGAAAGCCAGTGCAGGCCTGAGCGGCGGTCATATTTTGTACCGCGATGCGGTACATCTAGTTTATTTTGTATGACAGCCTGGCCAAACATTATGTCTGCACAATTTGGCATTTATAATTATATTATACGATATTATATTTCATTGCGTTATCACAAATAAAACAATTGACTTCAAGCACAACAACGCAATATGCGTACAAAATCAATAAAAATAAAAATGTAAATATAAAATAATTTTATCATATTTAAAAAAGGGTGATGATTTCCGAGGGTCAATTTTCCTAGGCCAGACATTACTTTTGGCCACTACTGTATTTAATAAAAACACATTCTGTTATATAATAATAAATAAATAATTATATTTATACATTTTATATATATATATATACAACAGTATAAATGTATATATATATATATATATATATATATATATATATATATATATATATATATATATATATATATATATATATATATATATATATAAATTCAAAAATATGTATATACTTCTCAACATTGTATCAGATATAAATAATATGAGTATGTTCCATTAACATTATTTTATTTTTATAACCTTTACATAATGCTTTTGGAATGTTCGCTGGACTATATTAATTTGCACATTGTTATTTTAGTAGTTATAGAGGATCTATAGCATCGGACATGCTCTGGCTCATTTGCTTATCTAATAGCTCGTGGCTATGCTGAGAGGGGTCCTTTAGAGATACTGTACACACATTGACCTGAACGTCCTGCCCCTGGGCCACAGTGAGCTCTCTAATGTGACTGTGTGATCGATATGATGAAGCTACTCATCAGCTGCTGTTAACAACGGCCCCTGCTTTATGACCCGAGCTGCACGTAAACACCGCTGCTCAGAGTCAGTGCTGTATTGAGTAAGAGGATGTGTAAAGGGCCTGCTTTTCGTGCATGTATTGACCTTCTGTCCCCTGCTGGATTTTTCCAGGGCAATGTGCTTTCACTGCCAACCCAACCTTCCAACTTATTTTTGTGCATTGCTTGAGATTTCACATAATCTATCCATTCTGTAAAAATGTTGCTTATCTTATTGTGCATGATTTTCATCTTTGTAGTCTTAGAATATATAATATAATATAACATAATGTTAGATCATATAATATTATATAATATAATGTTATATCATGTAATATAATATTATATAATATTATGTTATGTTATATTATGATGTCCATCTTTGTAGTCTTCTCTATATATTATATTAGGTAATATAATATTTAGTAAATATTGTCATTTAGTAAATTTAATGAATCATTTTTAATACATGTTGGTGGTCTTATTGTGCATGATGAAGGCTGTCTTTGTAGTCTTATGTAGCTATTGGCCATCCTGATTTCTGTATATCTGTCCATTAAAAAGGCCATATCTGTCGAGCACTAGTTCGAAATTCTCATTCCTTGCGTATCCGCTCATATTTTGAGCCATAATGATTTATTGAGCTTCTGGGATTTGCTGTTTTCCACATAGCAGTATGTCTCTGTGTTCACGTGTCCAGCATCATTACTCAGTTTCTATGGTCATAGCGGAGTCTGAAAGTCACCGCTGGTATCCAGAGATGCCCGTCTTTCTCCCAGAACACTTGTGAAGTGTAAAGGCTCTCTGTTTGTGTTTCAGTGTGATGTATAGATTAATCTCTCTCTCTGGTCTCAGGTGGGCCACAGAGACTTTGACGTGGAGAAGAGGTTGAAGCGAGACCTGAAGCGCACACATGCCCTGCTCAGTGATGCCCAGCTGCTGCTGTCCACCGTTGAACAGCCCGGGCAGGGTCATGACCCCGGTGCCAAGGAGCAGCTGGAGAGACTGCGCTGCCAGGTGCCACTGCCATCCCAGCATTAACTTAGCATGGCTCACACGCTGCACTGATGCACACATTTATATGGCTTTGCATTATTGGTCTTCAAATGTCTCACTGTGAAACCCTTAAAGGGATAGTTCACCCAAAAAATAAAATTTGTCATCATTTACTCCCCCTCAAGTTAAAAGCATTTATGAAATTCTTTCTGCTGAACACAAAAAAAGATGTTTTGAAGAATGTCAATGGGATCCATTAACTGTTTGGTGTCCGACATTCTTCAAAATATCTTGAAAGAAATTCATATGGGTTTTTAACTTGAGGGGGAGTAAATGATGATATAATTCTTTGGGTGAACTGTCCCTTTAATTGCAGTGAAATATAGCTGTTTTTTTTTTGTGTGTGTTTTAAGCTTTATTTGCCCAATACATTTTAAAGTCTGCATGAAATGGAGGTTGTGATAGTGTTTCCTTCCCTGTTGTGACGTATATCTGAGTAAAACTGCTTTCTGAACAAGAAAAAAATTTTGGGCGGGACTTGATTTTGTCCATCATGAATTGATTGGAGGGTTGTTGTATGCTATTGGTGGATCTCATGTGAGTGACAGGTTGCGCCGCCCTCACGCCAGTAAACACATCAGAGAAGAGAAGAGATGTCGCTGCAAGAGGGAGGGGACATTATTTAGATTAAAGATTATGAGAGCACATTCAATAAAAAAAAAAAAAAATGTGCACGGATAAATTCCATAACCACTAATATTTCATGGTGACTTTAAGTAATGTTCTAGCACATGTTGCTTATCTGATTGTGCATGATGTTCTTCTTTGTAGTCTTAAAGGACAAGTTCGGTATTTTAAATTTAAAGCCCTGTTTACAGATCGTTTCTGATGAAATAGAACGGTTAAGATTAAAATTTGGACAAATGCTGCTGTCCCGAGAATTTTAGGTTTATTTCGCTTTCCCCAAAACCTCTAGAATGGGTGTATAGGTGCACTGGAACAATCCTTCATAAAACGCATTAAACTTTCGTTTACAAAGACCTGAAACTCACCGAGTGGTCAGGGGTGTTCACTGATATGCTCACACAAAATTCGCTGCAAAAGATGCTTTCCAACAGGTTTTATCGGAGTTTTTGTCCAACTCCATTGACTTGTATTAGACGAGCTGTGTGAGGTACGGTATTACTCCGCCGCTTCTTCTTCTGCTTCTTCTGTGTATTCAATGAAATGCCAGCGGTTTGCTTGCAATTGGCAAAGGTGCATTATCGCCACCAACTGGGCTGGAGTGTCTATTATTCAAGCTCTCAGCGGAAGAATCTACGGGTGTGAGACGTTTGGAAAAATAGGTCCACAGTTTTACAACGAATGGTAAAACACCTGTTGGAAAGCATCTTTTGCAGCGATTTTTGTGTGAGCATATCAGTGAACACCCCTGACCACTCGGTGAGTTTCAGTTCTTTGTAAACGAAAGTTTAATGCGTTTTATGAAGTATTGTTCTAGTGCACCTATGCAGCCATTGTGGAGGTTTTGGGGAAAGCGAAAGAAACCTAAAATTCTCGGGACAGCAGCATTTGTCCAAATTTTAATCTTAACCGTTCTATTTCATCAGAAACGATCTGTAAACAGGGCTTTAAGTGTAAAATACCGAACTTACCCTTTAACAAATATACAATTTTAAATTGTAATTATATTTTATAATATTACTATTGTTTTACTGTTTTTATTTTTATTTTTTATTTTATCAAATCAATGCAGCCTTGGTGAGCATAAGATACTTCTTTCAAAAACATTTAAAAAAAATCTTAATTATTCCAACCTTTCTTACCAGTAGTGCATGTTTGCATAGTTTGTGTTGTCAATGCAAAGGCATCTACAAATAATAAGGAGGCTGATATTGGCCATAACCCATTAGTGTGGTTACCTTCATCTGATGCACTTGACTTTGAGTACATCTATTTGTATTCTAGCTGGAGGACAGTGAAGGCAGACGTTTGGAGGCTGAAAGTGTTCAGAAGACTCTTGCTGCAGAGCTGGAGAACGCTCAGATCGAACTACAGAGCATCTGCAGGCAGAAGAGCATGGTGAGGCCTGGAGACATGAAATGAAAGGTTCACAGGGCTGATCTGAGGTTTATCTGAGTCTGTCTCTGTCTGTTGTCCCAGGTGGATGAGCAGCTGGCTCAGCTACACTACGAGAGGACAGATCTGACGAAGAGGCTCGAGGAAGACCAGGAGGACCTCAACGAGCTCATGCAGAAGCACAAAGCCCTCATCGCTCAGGTCTGCTGGAGATACATGTGTGTGCTTCAGTCTTGGAGAGTTGTGACAGTCGTTTTCAAAATAGAGCAGCTTTTCTAATAATGAGCTCTGTCGGGAAGTGTGTGAAAATGATATCATTTGTCACATTGCGTTGCACTCTCTCATAAAATATCCTCTCTCTCTCTCTGATTCATTTGAGTAAATTTGTGATTCATTTTGCTAAATGGATGACTGGTTAAAAAAATGGTTTATCCTTTCACTTGAGTCATTCCTTAATAGTGTTTCCAGTCCTTGGGCAACATCATTAGATGTTTTCTTTTTATAGCAAAATAAATATTTAAAATACTGATGTTTATGACTATGAGAATACAAAAAAAAAAATGAATACATTTAGAAATTTAAGATGATGCAGTAGGATTTGATTTGATTTTGAGGATTCTTATTGTTTGATCCCATTAGGATTGGTTTCAGATTATGAAAGAAGATCCATTAGCATTAATTTAGGATTTTTTAATTAATCTTATTAGTTAATATTAATATTTTTTATAATATTCAGGATTCTTTGATGAATAGAAAGTTGAAAAGAACAGCAACCTTGTTGCTAATATATGTGTGTGTGTGTGTGTGTGTGTGTGTGTGTGTGTGTGTGTGTATATATATATATATATATATATATATATATATATATATATATATATATATATACATATATATATATATATATATATATATATAACCTACGCCGAGTGGGATTCGAACCTGTGTCTCCGGCATGGGAGGCTGCTGCGCTAACAAGGATGTCAAAGATCGCAGCCTCTAGCATTAGTCACTAATGCACCTCTTGAGGCCAGGGGAGTGAGGTTTACACGTACAGCTATTTCTAGCTTGCCTCCATTACACTCACCCCCCTAAACCTCACTCCCATCCGGGTCACGGCACCAAATGCGACCCCCGCCCTGGGAGGCCCTAGCTTGCCGCCGTTACATATACTGTATATGTATGTGTGTGTGTGTTTGAGGTTATGTAAAATATCCCAAAGCCAACCAAACATGTTTGTTTATCCCAGTCTTCCAGTGATATCTCTCAGATCCGAGAGCTTCAAGCTGAAATGGAAGAACTGAAGAAACAGCGACAGACCCTGCAGGAGGGGGTGAGACAGACCTGCAGGCAAACACACTGAGATATAAACATGTGATGGCCATTAGATGTTCATTCACATGTAGAACCGCAACATATTAACAGTTTAACATGGACTGAGTCACAGTTTGCATACTTACTGACCATGTTATGTAGGCTACATACTGCGCTTCTGTTAATAAACTGTGTACTTTTAAGTATGAAGTACACTAATATGAAACTAGATAAAGTTTGAGAAGAAAAAGACCGTCTTTGATGTTGAATGTTTAATATAGCTAGAATGTTTTAGCACGTTTCTAGGATGTTTTAACATGTTGCAGAATTTTTAGCACATTGCTATGATGTAGCCTACCTGTTGCTAGCATCTTTATGTTGTGTTTTAGCATATTGCTAGCACGTTTTATCATTTTGCTTACATGTTTTTACACTTTGCTAGCATGATTTAACATGAAAACATGTTGCTAGCATGTTTAAACATGTTGCTATATATTTCTAACAAGTTCCTTGCATGGTTTAATAAGTTTCAAGCACGTTTTAACACCCTGCTAGCATGATTAACATGCTGTTAGCATTTTTTTAGCATGCTGCATCTGAGCACCTTTTAAATGCGCTTATTTTCAGAGTATTATGATTCGGGACACAAATTCTAATCTCACATAGGCCTACTTCATTGTATTTTCATGTTTTTATTTTATAGTAAATTCACTTCCGCTGAGGAAGAATGTCTTTAACATGAAGTTGAAATAGTGTTTTGTTGACCTGTAAGCGTGTTTCACAAGCGTAGTTGTAACCCAGCGGTGCTTATCCTCCCAGCTGCAGACCAGCGTGGCACGCGTGCAGTTCCTGGAGTCGTCCACGGTGGCCCGCAGCATCGTGAGCAAGCAAGAAGCTCGTATCTGTGATCTAGAGAACAAATTGGAGTTCCAGAGAGGACAGGTCAAGAGATTTGAGGTCAGTCCAGCTTCCACTTTATTCTCATTCTCAGAGAGCATCTTTATAGCGTTACAGGGTGTGTGTGTGTGTGTGTGTGTGTGTGTGTGTGCAGGTCCTGGTTCTGCGTCTAAGGGACAGTGTGGTGCGGTTGGGTGAGGAGCTGGAGCAGGCGGCCCAGGCCGAGGCCAGAGAGAGGGAGAACTCACGATACTATCAGCAGAGACTGGCGGATATGAGACTGGAAATGGACGACCTGAGTGTCAGAGAACAGGAGAGCAGCCGTCGACGCATGGAGCTGGTGACTGACACACAAACATACCTTTCTGATGTAGCTGATGAAGTAACACACTATTTTTCACTATATATATATATATATATATATATATATATGTATATGTGTATATGTGTATATATATATGTATATGTGTATATGTGTGTGTATATATATATCAAAAATACAATAATAACAGTAATATTCTGAAATATTATTACAATTCAAAACAACATTTTTCTATTTGAATATATTATAAAATGTCATTTATTCCTGTGATGCAGTGTTGAATTTCCAGCATCATTACTCCAGTCTTCAGTGTCACATGATCCTTCAGAAATCATTCTGCTGATTTGCCACACAAGAAACATTTCTTATTATTATCAATGTTGAAAGCAGCTGTAATATTAATATTTTACAATTATCATTAATTAACTATAATACAAAATTATTTATTCATATTTTTAAAGCACTATCTAACATATAACCGTGAAATGTTTTTATGGTGCTTTGATGAACATAAAGTTAAAAAGAACAGCATTTATTTGAAGTACAATCTTTTGTAACATTATAAATGTCTTCACTGTCACTTTTGATCAATTTAATGCATCCTTGGTAAAGAAATATAAAAAATATATATATATATAAATATTCATTTAAAAAAAAAATGAAATCTTACTGACCCCAAGCCATTGTATGGTAGTGTGTATTTATATCAGTCAATGCCAATAAATAAAAACAAATAAGGGACAATAACGGATATATCCCTAAGAATAAAATCAAAAACAGTTGTAAAATCTAAAATTTTTGTAATATCATGAAACTAAAAATGCTGCAATCATTTCTGATCTTTGAATTTGTCTTGAGAATATACGTTAAAATTGAACAGCTTTTGTGAAACTGTCCTCATAACTAATGTATTCATATCTACAGCCGCTCGGTGCATTTTCCTCTTAGTGGCCGCCCACGAGCCTGACACGTTAATGCCCAGGAGAATACACCGAACTCTCCTGAAAAACCTGTAAATATTCATAATTTAACACAAAGGAGGAGTCCTTGCATCAAGTACAGCACATGCCTGCGTGTAATGCATTTTGACCTGCGTTCTGAGAGTCAAATTATGAATATTAGCTACAGTGTTACCGATGCCTGGCGCATACACAAAGAGTGAAGTCTGGGATGCGTTCCTCCCCGATGCTAAGACACGCGCGCACACATGCTGAGGCTCTCCAGGTTATTGGTTATGAAAGGGAGGGGGCAACAGCGAAGGTGTGGTTGTCATGGAGATGAGAGGAGAGGAATGGGATTTGTTGTATCAATAACCTTGAGGAGACAATGGGAATTAATCATAGACAGACAGTGGCGGCTCGTCCAGGAGAGCATGAGACTGGGGACGGACAAAGAAGGGAAGGGGAAAATGAATCGTGTAATCAGTCGCTCCACTGGCTCTCGAGCGCTCATTATCAAATTATTCTGTAAACAAGAGCTCGCGATCGATAGCGCAAGATTGTCCTTTAGCAAACAAGCACTTCAGAAGTTAAAGAGAAAGGCTTGCCAAAAAAACACTAGAATATAATGATAATGATTTTTCTTCTGTATAAATTAAGGCCAGTACAATAAGTATTTTAAATGTAATTTTGTAAAGTGTTTTAAATTTCATTTAAATATAATATAAATGTACATTAAAATTGAGAAATAAGGGAGAAATCTACTTTTCATTATTTTTTTTTCCTTATAAATGTATATATACTGTACATTAGTGGCCAAAAGTGATGTCTGAAAGAGATATTTGTTTTTAATGATGCAATTAAACCATCAAAATATGAAGAAAATATTTAATGTTTTTTAAATATTTTAAATGTGAGGGAAG